>NC_066603.1:1650000-1780000 GCF_905475345.1 Vespula vulgaris | reverse complement strand
GGTCGTGATTGATATGTGTTACGTTGATGTAACGCGTCCCTACTTTGTGGAATAGTAGGGTTGCCAAATAAATCAACCAAACACTTTAAACTCGTATTATGTATTTTCCTAAACATAAATCTGTGTACACAACACTTATTGCGAAAGGCTAAATACTTTGTCGTATCAAAACAATTATGTTTTAAGGAATCCTGGAGTCTTTTTTTTTCTTTTTTGGAGTTTTGATTTTTACTTGATTATATCTATATGGATTGATTTAAAAGTATAATAAAAATAAGGTCTATTGCCTTCATAAGAACATAAATTTTATGATTTTCAATATTATGTGCGATTTGTATGATACATTCGAATACATTTTTTTTTGTGTTTACGAATGGATCTCATGAAATTCTTATCAAATATAGTATAGAATTTCTTTAAGTTTTAATTATTCCATTTTTCGTTGCATTCAACACAACCTTTTCCATTATTTTATTATTGATATTTTCTGTAGGTGGTAACGCAGAAGATAATATTTCTTTTGCATGTTGCGGTAATATTTTGGATGGCCCATGAAAGAAATATATCATAAAACCTGCTGCCAGAAGAAGGTGCATACCAAGAATTATGGTAACATATATTATTTTATGCTTTCCTGTAATATATATTTAATAAACAATTAAATTTTAATATTATAGTGATACAAAGATCCGATATATATATATATATATAAAAAACGTCTTTTACCTGAGATTACGGGGTACAATGAACGAAGCAATACACCACCCGATAAAAATGTAGCTATCACTGCTAAAGTCCACTGTAACCAACCGATTTGTATTGTCCACAAAAATGCAACTGGAATGTAAATGGTTAAAGAATATCCATAAAGGCATATAAGCTCTAAAAGTCCCGGAGATGCATAAGACTGAAAAAAAAAGAAAAAATTTTGTTATTCAAGGTCTTCAAGAAAGATATGATAAAAAGATATAATTTACTTCTATCAATTCTTCTTCCGTATTCCTCATACTTGTTGTCCATTTTAGTGCACCCCATAAGGCTAGAGGCAAAAGCCAAGCATATAAGAATATTGAAGTTGCAGCGTACGAGATAAGATGGAAATCATATCTCCAATGATAATGACTAGAATTGGCCGTTTGTAAATAGTTAGCCATGTTACCGCTTATTGCTATAGAAAATACTAAAGTAACGCATATCCAAAATGGACCATACAGATCTGGATTGGGTCTTATGTGCGTTACCAAATAATTTTCAGTACTATGTGGAAACATGGATCTTTTGATACGTTCTATTACATCATTCGTATTAACGTTAAAAAACTTCTGATAATATTCGATTGTCCAAAAACTGTACTGAGGTGTATCTGTAGAAACAATATAATGATTAAAAAATAAGATTTTAACCGTGATCAACGGGTCTGATATCTCTTGGTTAAGGTAATATTATTTTTTGAAATTTTATATTAAAACAAACTTTAACACTTAGACATGCTACATCAATTGTTAACCTTCATTTCTGTTGGGTATGCCTTGTAGATCTTCAAGAATACCGATTCCTGTAGAGTCATTTGGTAAATTATTGTAAGTTTGATGAGTGGAAGCACCAATGTCAAGTTGTGCTTGGCCAACGTTGCTTGGCTGATTCATCGTAGAAAAATCATGGAATGATATAAATTGCGAATCTGTGTTCTTTGTACGATCGCCGTCCATGATTAATTCTGTTATTTTGCTTTATTTCTGAAACGTATTTGACAATTGCCAGCTGGGCACATTGCGGGAAGGAAAAACACCATATCGACTCGTCATACGATATTTTCGATATATCGTTCGAAGTTACAATAAATCGTCCAATCAGGGAGTAGAATCTTCAGATCATATTCTTCTACGATCTGTGAAGGTGAACTAGAACTACATTAGTCAAAAGCATTGAAATAATATCGACAAAAATAAAATCGCGAAATTATTTCTAAACTTTCATATTATTATTATTATTATTAGATAGCAGAAAAGATTAATACGTCATTCGTATCGTTTATTTTTACGTCCTGATAACCTCTAAACTCGATAGAAAATCACAAAATTAATGAACGCTGAAATGATATTTTTGAATGTCACGTGATACGTTCTCCTCAGCCCGCTTTTTTTCATTTGGAAAAAAGAGGTAAGTTACTTTCGACGTGCGTAAATACGTGTCACGTATTTCATTAGCTTATCAAATATATCAATATATTTTATCATCGATAGAATAGAAAGAGAGTTTTATATATTATACGAGAAAACAAAAGGGAATGTAGGAGAACAAAATATATTTATTGTTTTCTGTTTTTCAATATATGTGCAGTTCCAACAACCTACATACTTTATGTACAGCAATCAAATTTAACGATAATAATAATAATAAATCGAGGTTCATGATTACATTTCGAGGAATTTTCAATTACTATTTTCATTAAATCAATACGGCTAGATTCATTTCGTCTTTCCCTTCTAGCATTTTTACAAGCTTTATTTTGTCTTTTTACCCAAGCAGGATGTTTTTTTTTTTTTTTTATTTACGCAAGTGAATGAGAAAACTTTTTTAATAAAATTACTAAGAATTTAATAAATTACGAATCCGATTAAGAGTACGATTACGTTATTATATAAAATTAGAGAATCGTGTGGGGAGATTTTTAGTGTCTTTGTAAAAACATTGTGAACGTACATATTCCTTGCTTTTTTTTTTTTTTTTTTATTGCTCTTCCGTAGAAAGAATTTCACATCGTGAATGAGAAGAATTCTTTCGGTAAAACTCCGAAGTAGTTCGTTTTGAATTTTCTCGCTTAAATTATATACGAATTTATTTTATCAAGCTATCGATAAATGCAGCACGACGAACATACTACGGCAGTCCATTTTTTCTTTTCTTTTTTTTTGTTTTTTTTTTTTTCAGACGCAATCAATATGTTACAATATCAATGTCCGAATAAAAAGTTAGGCTCGAGATAGATAGGATTATTTTTAGCTTGTATTTGTTTTTTTTCTTCTTCTTTTTACAGCCTGATGCTGTTCACCGAGTAGTAGTATATACTACATTTGTTACTTTAATATCAGCTATCCTTTAATACTTCTTTCAGAATAGATCCTGTATTTCTTGCTGGAACAAAATCTGGGAATGTTGGAAGAGTAATATTAGAAAGCAACAATGTAGAATGGCTCGACGACGTTGAATGTTGTCTGCTATGCGTTGGACGAGGTGAGGACTAAAAATATATCATTTATTATACAATTGAAAACAAGACTTTTTTTTTTTTATACATATAAGTCTGTCTTACCGATGACGATATTGGCAAAGCAGGTAATTGAGGTTTCGGTTTAGATTCACTTTCTAAGAATCTTACAAATGCAGCTGAAAGCGATGCCTCTTGATCCTGTATTATGTACATAAATTTATTATAATTATATAAATAATAGTTTATATGAGAATAATTTGATATGAAAATGTAGGAACTCTCTACTTGCCTTAGTAGGAGCACCATTTCCACCACTAAGACGAGAAAACCAGCTGTTATTTGCAATTCCATTATTAAGACCAGCTTTGTCTCTATCGTGTTCTGTAAAATCTAATACGGTGGCAAACACTCTTAGAACAGATGATTTGTCTGCTGTCGATGAAGACAAATATCCAAGCAAGAGATTTTTCATAAGGTTCCTAGAAAAATAATTTGTTATCAATATTTATTAATATTATTAAGAATGATATACATCACGTAATTTAAACATTATCGACTCACTTGTCAACTTTTCCTACTCCACTTTGCATTGCTTCTTCTATTCTCTGATCAGCAGTATTCACCAATTCCATTAATCTTTCAACTGAAAATTAATAAAAAAAAAAGTCAATGAATATGTATGTGTGTATACATATATATATATACATATATATTTATAATATCATATATTAATTATATCATACTAGTAGGAAACGAATGCTTGTGATATTGATTTGTATAAATGATCCAAATTAAATAGAATGAGTGAACATTGACAATAGAAAACTTCCTTCTAAAAAATTGTTTTTTTTTTTTTTTGGTTTATATACGTGTGCATTCATTGAGACGTTGTAAAGTTGGCAGATTGGTACGCTGAACAGACATGAGCGCAAGTATAACACAAGTACTGGTAGTTTTGATATTACACCAGTACCTGATGTAATACTCACACCCACATCTTAATTGCACATGCTGCATTCTCTTCGTTTATCATGCCGTTCTAGCAAACTAAGGTATCATACATGCCACTAAAAGTAAGAAAGCTTTTGTATAGTATATATTAACTACTTTTAAATATATTGTGTATGAAATCAATTTTCTAAAGATTTAAAAATGTATATATATATTTTTTATATATATATGTGTGGGTGTATGTGTGTGTGTAATCAAATCTTGTGTAATTTCAAATTAAAAATTTTTTTCCCTGTTTCTGCAGAATATTGGCAACGGGTGGGAAACCCCACGAGGTAATATGAGCTTCTACATTTTACACACTCACGGTTACCGCATGAGATTACCCACTTCGACGTTACCAAGTTTATTATAACACGTATGTATATATATTTCTACTCTTTGAATGATTACGCGACTCTATACTACAATATTTAACATACATTTTAATTTTATAACAACTCGTATATTTATATAATACATTAGATCCATATAATTTTCAGGAAATAATATCTTTTATATTTAGTTTAATTCGTCCATATACCTTAGATAATATCTTAGATAATAATTCAACTAATATCTCAATACAAAGTTTACAATCATTTTAGATATAGATCTATAATAGGTACCTGCATTTTTAAATATTCGATTAATCATTTAAATAAAATGTTGTTGTCTAAGAATTTCAATTTTCATTCGTCTACATTGTTACTGCTTGTGTTGCATGCGTCATTTAATAATGATACAGTGTTATATATTAAGCCATTTGCATATTGGTAAAATATCAAGGTTTCAGAAAACTAGCAAAGCTGCAAAATACAAGTATCTTTATACATTTCTTTCTTTCTTTTTTTTTTTTTTTTCTTATTAAAAGTATTAATAACAGAACAGTATCTTCATATACATTTATGAAGAAAATATAAATTATAACCATTTTTTTTTCTTTAACAAAAAAAAAAAGAAAAAAAAAGAAAAGAAAAAATATACCTCCAAAAAATCACTCAAAAAAATGTCCACATTTAGTAAAATGAAAGAAGAGAGCACCAGCACCAGTGGCAATGCATGAGCCAACCAAGATGTGATTTAGTGTGCAAAGGCGGTGGTCTGGTTCGTAGCCGGATACCAGCAAGAATCCTGGGCTACAGTTTAATCCCAGAATTACCAGCTGATATTTGACTACATTACCAGATATTATATGTGTAATGTCTTTTCACAGATTAGTCACAGCATACAGTCAAACTGATGATTGTAATGTAGTTTTGATCTTGTTGCTAGTATTATCAATTTTATTATATCGAAGTTCTGTAAATAACATATCATGGGAGTACCAAAGTATAAAGAATGTTCTTATATTGTCAAAATCGTAGAAGCATACAATGTGTGTGCCAAGTTCAATTATGTGTATAATAAAAAACAATAAAAAACATCGTAGAATAGATAGTAATTATTGAATATAAATACGACATACGTCTCTTATAATTGCTTAGCATACAATCTTTTAAAAAATATTTACGTTTATTTATATAACAATAATCGTGAGATTGATTATATAAAAAATAAAAAATAATTATATAAAAAATAAAAAATAAAAAAATGCAAAAATAGATTTATCATATTATTTTCTAAAGACAAATAATAATTGGAATACGTGTCACAAATTATAAAAAATTTCAAAACACTAACCATGCGATATGTAAAGAACAAGATGCAAACAAAGATGAAAAAAATGTATGAAAATATTTAAGGAATTACCTTCTTGATTTAATTGCTCTATTCTTTCTGTTTTCTTATCCAGTTGTTCACTTAATCTAGATGCAGCTTGCAAATATTCTTGAGCTTCTGCTAATTGTTCCTATATGTGTATATATATATATATATGTGTGTGTATGTAGATATATATATTTATTGAACTAATTAATAATTTCATTTCCTCATTAACAATATGAAGAAATTAAGACGAACCTTGAGACAGGAGATTTCGTTTAATAATTCTTCTTGTTTTTTATGCGATTCCTGAAGTTGCAATTGTAGTTTTTCCGTAACTCTTTTAATATCCCTTTCTTTTTCTGCAAAAAGAAAAAAAAAAAAAGACAAATATAAGTTAACAATATCGTATGAAATCATCATACTAAGGAGAAAATGACTGAGTTTGATACCTCTTTGAAATTGTTCCAAAACTATCTGTAAATTAGTCAGAGCAGTCGTTTGTGACAAAACTTTATCCTCTGCCATAGATAATTTATTTTGAATATCGTCTCTTTGTTGAATAATAAGGGACATTTGTTGTTGCAAAGTTTCTACTTGTTGATTCGCTCTTATGCTAGCGGAGGTATATACGGTAGATGAATTTTTAAGTTTTTCTTCAGCTTGCAACAATTTCCCCTCCAATTCTTTACGCATTTCCTCGGCCAATAAAGCTTCTTCCGTATAACTAGATTCAATCTCCACTAAATGAGTTCTCAATCTTTCTAATTCTTTACCAGCATTGGCTTCTTTACTTTGACTTTCAACAAATTGATTTTGTAGCATTCTGTTGTTGGATTGTTCTTGGATCAAAGCAGCTTCCAATGCGTTACATTTATCATTAAGTATTGCCATTTCTTGTATTTGTGTCAAATGTCCTGCGATTCTACAGACTTCCCCGTTATTATCAACGTCCTTGATATTTTCTAACCGTTGTTGCAAAGTTTGTAGCTCGTTACGAGTTCCAGCAAGTTCTGTATCTTTATCCTTCAACAACGTCGTAATTTGATTTTGTTCGGTTAACAAATTTCGAACTTGAGATACTTGCTCGTTTAAGAGTTGAGTTAATCTCTGAATTTCGCTATGATATTGGATGCTCTCATTGTGTTTAATGTGAACTAATTTTACAAGCTCGTCTCTTTCGTTTCGTATAGTAAGAAGATCGTTCGAATTAGCTGCGTTTGCTCGATCGTTCATCGCCTTCAAAGATTCGATTTCATTGTCCTTCTCTTTGATAAGATGAGATAAACTTTCTATAGTTTCCTTAGCCATAGTAGCATTTTCTTTATTTGCCTCGATGCTCGATTCCATGTGACTTTTCATTTCTATTATCTCCATTGTTAATTTATTATTTATATCCTTTAGTCCTTCATTTTCTTCACTTTTCTCTTTTAGACTATCCGTTAATTTTTGCCTTTCGTTTTCGAAGGAATTTTCTTTTAATAACATTTTTTCTTTTGTTTCAGATTCCAACGATGTAATAAAGGATTCCAACTGTTTACATTTCTCTTCGGACAAACGAATTTTATCGTTTAAATCTGTTACGGTGTCTCTCAAAACCACGATCTCGTTATAATCCCCTTGGACTTGAGACATCTCCTTCTCCCTTAAACGTAAGTCGTTTAACTCAGCCTCAGTTTCCATAAATTTGCTTTGCAATAGATTCAATTCCTTCGCGGCAATCTCCTTCTCTTTTAAACGCAAACTATTCAATTCGGCTTCGGTTTCTATGAATTTATTTCGCAACGAATGTAAATCATTCGCAGCGGCCTTCTTTTCGTTCAATTCTTTTTCCAGCTCATGAATCTTTTCCAATCGACCGTAAAGACATTCGTTCTCCGATAGAAGCTCGTTTATTCTCTTTCTGGCAATTTCAAGTTCATAATTTATCATGGCGCATTTATTTTCAGTATCCGCAAGTTGTTGAATTTTTTCTTTATACGTAGCCACCTCCGATCGAAGCTCCGATTGTTCCTCCTCGAGCAAAGATTTTTCAGTGTTCAACAGTTCTATCTTCTCTTGGGATTCCACTTGACTCGCTGTCAATTGATCCAACAAAGATGTATTTTCTTTCGTGAATTTTTCATTCTCTTGACTCAATTGCGCTATCAACTCTTGTCTTTCATCTGCCTCGTGCAAAGCATTGTCGAGTTCTTTCCTCATATTAAGTAAGTCATACTCCAAATCGTTTCTCTCGACGTTGACCTTCTCCAATTTTTCACGAAGTTTTTCCAACAGATCGTTCTCTTCTTTCTTTGCATCATCAGCAGTTTCCTTAAACCTTGCCAAATCGGCTCTATACTCTTCGTTCTCCTTAATCAAATCGCCATTCTCACGTTCGAGCTCGTTCTTAACGTCCAAAGTAACTTTTAGCTCCCTTTCCAATTCCTCCATACTATAGACCGAAGCTTTCAACTCATGAGCTATATTCTCTTTACCTAGCCTAAGCTCTTCGATAGTCTCCTTATATTTTTCCAAAGACGTTCTCAATTCGCTGGTCTCGTTGGAGAACTCCAACAACCTACGTTTTAAATCTTCCACGGAATCTTCCTCTCTCCTGATATCAGAATGTTCAATTTCAATGACTTTCTCTTCATCGATGAAATTCTCTTCAAGATGGATCTCACCGTTCTCCAATCTTGGTATCATCAACTCTGTAACGTTTAATCTCCTCAACGTATCGTTCTCTTCGCGTAATCGTTTAACCTCCTCCTGCAACGACTCCGTTTCAGTTTCCAAGGAGGCCACACGTTCCTCGCTAGCTTCAGGAATGGATGGTAGATTCAATTTTAAATGTTGAATATTTAACAGCAACGAATCTATGTGAGTCTGCATGTCGTCGCATTCAAGCTGCAAATTATCCCTCATTTCCGTGGTCTCCTTTAGATTTCGCGTAATCTCCGTTACCTTCCTTTCTAAAACGTCCTTCTTCCAGTTCGTCTCGACGTATCGTTTCGCGACAGTTTCGAAAATCGACTCGTTAGATTCACTCGTTTCTATGCACGAATTTTTCAAAATTTCTTTTACTCTTTGTTCCAGCCCGTACAATGAATTATTATTATCATTATCGTCGTCGTCGTCGTCATCGTCTTTTCTTCCTTTCTTCTTGATATTTTCACATTCCTCCGTTTGAACATTTTTCTCTTCTCTCTCCAAAGATTCTTTTTTGAAAATACTCTTATTCCTCTCCTCAATTGAGCCAAGTTTACTCTGTAGTTCCAAAACTTTCCCTTCTGCTTGATTGTAATCAACATACAACTGCTCGTAGGCATTTTGAAGGCATTGATGCTTCTTCTCGATATCCTCCTTCAAAGACAATAATTCTTCTACGAGGAGAGACAACATTAATTAGATCGTATGAATTAGAAACTTAAGCTAACACACATATTTTTCTTTTTTTATGCCAATCTAATCGAACCTTTTAGATAATTACAAAACTGATTCATCAAAATGTATATAAATTGATTCATTTGAACTTTTTTTTATACGAACCTATTGATTCCGTATGCTGTCTATCAAGTTCCTCGATACTGACATTAAGATTCTTATTTTCATCCTGTAATTCAAGAATTTTTCTAGACAATTCAGCTTCCCTATTACTCATTAAACTATCCTGTATATCTGACTTCAAATTCCCAGATTCATTATTTTCACTTGTTTTATCAAATTTCTCGTCGGAGTCAGATTTTTCTTCTTTGCCGATTAAAGAAGACTTTTGTTTATCATTTTCCAAATTTCTCAGAGTTTCCCGGATGAGTTTGACCTTCTCCTGATAATCCAACTTCGATATTACGGTATAAAAATCGTTTATCAAGGCTATTTCATCTTCCTGCATTCGTTTAACGTTCCTTTCGACTTCACGATTCTAGAGATCAAGAGGATTATATAATCGATATTGAAAATAATGAGATCATTTGAATATAATCATCTATACCTTTTCTTCCATTCGTACGATTCTATTTACCATATCTTGTTTAGCTCGTAAGTATTCTGCTTTTTGATGGCCATCCGGAAGTTCGTCCATTATACTTCCATTGTTCACCTAAATCAAAAGAAAACGATATATCTTAGAGAATCTACTAATTTTGTTTAATAGGAAAAAAAAAAAAGAAGAAATATTATAATCTCTCACCCTTTGCGATCGTTTAAGTTCAGTTTCTAATTCACGTATTTTCATGGTGGCTTGGGCCAATTGTTCCTGCAATTGCCTAGCATGATTTTGATTTTTGGAATTACGATTTTTGACCGACGGTGGATCCCAAAAGAAGACTTCCCCATCTTCCTCTTGGTTCTCGTTCTAAGAAAAAACAAACGAGATAATAATAATAATACATATTATTTACGTATAAAAAAAAATTAAGATAGAATAATTAAAAGGAAGATTAAAACAGAAACGACAAATTTTTGTTATTTGAGTTTTTGTACTTGATTATTCTTTTTTTCTTTCTTTCTTTTTTTTAGATCGACAGACGTTCTCAACGAGATGAGAGAGCTCGGTGTTTCAACGAGAATTAGGATGATTGTCTATTGCATTAGAAATAGTCGTGGGTATTGAAAGGACGTTAATGCTTCGACGATTCGAGTTAAGAAGGAAAATGCATCCGCTGCGGGCAGCCGTATTATTAGCGACTTAGTATTGTTATGCACGTTTACATAAGCATCTGACAGTGTGTCAGAGAGTGAATGAAAAAGAGAGAGAGAGAGAGAGAGAGAGAGAGAGAGAGAGAGAGAGAGAGAGAGAGAGAGAGAGAGAGAAAGAGAGAAAGACTCGTGAGACAATACGAAACGCTGTAACTGTATACACGTTGTTGTTGGTTGGTCCTGGCGTGCAGATTCGTGACAAAATGTAAAAAGAAATAAAAGAAGAAAAAGAAGAAGAAGAAAAAGAGCGAGAAAGAGAGAGAGAATAATTAAAAAAAGAAGAAGAAAAAAGAATAAAAAGAACAGTCAAGAATTATGCAATTCGAATATTATCGCTCGAAAGAAAAAGAAAAAAAATTATGACTTTAGAGGAAATAAAATATATCTTTTTATATATATATGTATATATTATTATATCAAGAGACACCACGTCCGTCACGTGACCAATAAGCAGCAGGCCATTCGAATTTGCCCGCGTAACCGAATGAGAAAGGATGTCAAGATTTTGCGCGCGGAGACCTTACAAAATCCTTGTCATTCCACGAAGATTGTCCGAGTTATGCAACGAACGTTCCACGATGGCCACGTTGTCCTTACACGACTCTGATATATATTTTGCTTCTTTATTTCTCTCTCTTTTTTCTTCTTTGCTTTTAAACTAAATATACGCAAACTCAGTTTTTCGATTATAATGGAGGATCAAGATGGGGGTGGTCACGTGATAATCGACGCGGCCGGCCATTTTATCGATACGCTTGGAAACAAAAATGGCGTCGAATTTGAATATAAAAAAAACTTTCGTATCACTTGCATTTTAGCAAAATGAAATTCATTATCTCATAATTCTTTAAAAGTGAATTAACGTGTATATGTACGAATGTGTGTACATATAAGGTGAGCCAAAATTTTTAGACGGATTAAAAAAAAATAAATAAAAGAAAGAAGATCCAATTACCCTTCTTTCGAGACTTTGTAGACTAATTTGTTTTCTTTCTTTTTTTTCAGATTGTAAAACTACAAAGCTTAGGAATTTTTGGTCCATATTGTATATAATATATATCGTCATTAGTCACGAAACGGTGTCTCGAAAAGGCTATAAAGAGGAGGATATAACTAACCATAAGTTCTCTTTCCACGTATACAATGCATCGTTCCTTTGACACCAGACTTTTAAAAACGCGTCCGAAAGGCTCTTCATCTAAAAGTCAATTCGTAGTTCGCTTTTCAGAGAACGCATAGCCCGTTGGTGAGTCGATCGTGATAAAGAGAAAGGAAAGAAAAAAAAAGAGAAAGAGAGAGAAAGAGAAGGAAGAAAACCGAAGGCGATACACTTCGCCTTGCCATAGATTCGATCTTCCTTGGAAATGCAAATAACGGTTAAAGACCATTTTTTATATTCGTCTTTTTTAAGATCTCTCTAACATCTATTGTGTTGCTAACTAAACCGGATGGATAATAATATCCTTATGGACATTTGAAATCGAAGGTCTCTCTCTTCATCGGTTTACTACAGTCAACATTTTCTATTAATTTTATTACTAATCATTTATCTCCTTGGTCTACTTTATTTCTTTATATATATATATTTTTTATATTTATATATACATATTCTTCTTATAATAATTTTCTATGAATTATTTATAACAAACAATTTCATCGTTTTATTTCATTAATTCTTTTTCTTTTCTTTTTTTTTCTTTTTTATAGTAACGTTCTCCTTGTAAAATTTTAATACTGTAAGAGTTAGTTAAGGGAATATATTATTTAGAAAAAAGGAGGAACTAACTAATGGAGAAACGTCGACTACTGTTTATGTAGACAAAGTAAAAGAGATCTCAGTTTATCGTAATCTTATCCTGTAACCAAGTCGTTTTCATATCTTTCTCTCTTTCTTTTTTGCATATCTCTTCAGATAAAGAAAAAAAAAAAAGAAAAAGGAAAAAAAACCAGAGAAAGCGATTTCGTAGAGTCAGCTAAATGGTATATTGTCAGTAAAAAAAAAAAGAAGAAATAAAAAGAAATAATTACTATATCGCAGGATAAATAATATTGCTATTAGCGATAATCTATACATATAATTTTATATGATAATTAATTCATCTTCTTTTTTCTTTTCCTGAGACTACAACATTCTTTATATTACAATTTTAACAACAGCAATTAAAATGCAATGTCACGAGAAATTATTATATAATATTAAATAATAATTAATTAATTTTTTCAGACTTGTACCTCTTCTATATTATCATATTGATAACAACAACGACAACGACAACATATATATATATATATATATATATATATATATATAAACAGATACAATAAAAAGATCAAGATTCAAGAAAAAAAAAAAGAGAAAGAAAGAAAGAAAAGGAAACGAGGAATTAAAAATTCTTAACTGAAAAAAGAAAAAAGAAATAACCACATCCACGTATAACTCAACGAATCAAGATAAATCGAGGTGATCTCGTCCGAAGATAATTCGACGACACAGACGAGAGATGACAATCTATATAAACAGCATCCTTGCGTCGAGTTATGCATTCACATACTTGAATTCGAATACGAATGTCTTTTAAATCGGATCCCGATCAGAGGATCGATAATAAAAAAACAAAACAAAAAACAAAAAGGAAAAGAAAGAAAGAAAGAATGGATAGTTCTCTTGGATAGGTGGAGGGATAACAAATAAATAAACAAATATAAATAAATATAAATACATAAATAAAACAAGAGAAAGAAAAAAGAAAAAAAAAAGAAAGAAAAGATTTCGAAGAGATATACTTAAATGCATACATATATAGATATCACACGGTGTGTATATGTTATATATACGTATGTGTGTGTGTGTGTGTGTTGTGTTATACATATATGTTAAAAGTAATGCATTTAAGTTTGAAGTTTGATTTGATTGAAAAGCAAAACGATTCTAATGAATATGAAAAGGGGTTTCGTTAGGTCAGGTCAAGGAATAATGCATCGTTTGACTTGCAAACGGACGTACACGACACACAAAAGTACGAAAGTATTTTTTCTTTGGACTTCACTAAGTATCGACTTTCTTTCTTTCTCTCTTTCTCTCTCTCTCTCTCTCTCTTCTCTCTCTCTCTCTTATTCATTTTTTTTAACTACATATTATTTCTAATAAAAGAAACTGAATATTTTCATAGGGATTCAAAATTAAGCATTGACTTTTATTTCTTTTAATTTTTTTCTATTTCCTCTTTCTCTTTCTCTCCTCCTCATTCATTTTCTCTTTCCTTTTATTTTTTAACTAACACTATCTTATTATATCTAACAAAAGAACTGATTCACGGTATACTTTTATTATAGTGATTCAAACTTTCTAAGTTCCTTCTTGTTTTTTTTTCCTTTTTTTCTTTTCGTTTCTTTCTTTTTTTTTTTTTTTTCAACTCAACAACGCGACGTATATTACGGCCAACTTTCTTCATGCGTCATTACACGTAATGCCCCGTTATCGGTACCATGTACTACTTAAAAAAAAGGAAAAAAGAGCTGAATACATATACACATATACAGAGACACACACAATTGCAGCTAAAGCTGATAACGTAACGTGAGAAAGGAAGTGTCCTATCGTATCGACAATGACTCTCTCTCTCTCTCTCTCTCTGTTTCTTCGTGCTAACTAATTTCTTTTGGCTGTGTTTAACTCCATGTAAATATATATGAGTGTACGTATAATAAGGTATATAAACGTTTAAACATTTTACTAGTGTTTTATAAATCTTAATATATATATATTTTTTTCTTTAGTATTATGTAAAACGTGTGAATATTTTTCAATTATAGGTATTCATTTTCTCTCTCTCTCTCTCTCTCTCTCCCCCCATCTCTTTCTCTTCAAGCAAATCATGATTTATATATGCATACATATATACTTACATATATTTATAATATATATAAATGAAAGAGTTGAAGAAGAAAAAATATGTTTGAGAACGAAACTGAAGGAAGTTAATAACGTTAGCAGATGGCACTGAATATCCAGACACGAGCTGTGTCAACAGAGACTGTAATCAAATATCCTACGGTATGATACTTAACGATCACCCATATACATAATACATATGTACATATATACATATATTCTCCGTCTTTCTCTTACTTTCTCTTTCAGATATAAAAAAATAATCATTATCATTACTTTTCTATCAACGATTATCAGAGAACTAAAGAAGATAATTTAATAATACACAATTCAATTCTTTCTTAGTTGATCTTTTTTTTTTTTTTTATTTCAGATTGTAAAATTTTAAAGCCTTTAAGTAGCTTTTAAAAACTATAAGCTTAATTATAAACTTAGGTGTCACGAGTAATAGAATTTTTTTTAATTCATTTAGGAATCTTTAGTCTGCTCTTTTTTTTTTATTTTTTTATTTATTGAAAGTTCTTAATTCTTGGAAGTTTTTACTAGAAGTCGATGTCACTTCTTTTCTTCTTTCACACAGGCTTTAAAACCTTTATAAACGATCGAATATCATATATATATATAATATATATATATATATGTACAACGTATGTATATGTATATGGATGTATGGACGTATAGGAATCGCGATAGCATTCGAGCGAGGTATAATAATCGGTGAGAGCGTCACAATGACTGGTAGAAAACGGCATTGTTATTTAAATATTATACCTCACAGAGGACTCACCGATATACCGTTTTGTACTTTTATTCTTCTTTTTCTTTTTCTTTCTTTTTTTTTTTTTTTTTTTCTTTCAATGTATGACGGTAATCGAAGAAGTAGTAGAAGGAAAACTGATGTCTATTAACAATGGATCTACTCAAGACTTTTTTGTATGAATGTATGTGTGTCCGTCTGCTGTCTATTATGTGCGTGTGTGTATGTATTCACGTGATAGCTATTTTTCGATTTTGAAATAGATCAAACCACCACACATAGATACATACATATATATATTTAAGTACGTAGAAGATGTTGTAAACGTGTTGATGAAACAGAGAAGATAGATTGTAAATTAGTGCTTTGTTACACCGTTAGGTTGGGCTCTAATCAAAAAGTGAATTTATTGTATATGTAATGTATGATATGGTGTGGTGTGGAATGTGTGTGTGTGTAATATATATATATATTGAATAAGCCGATTGTAATTAAGTATTTCCGGTGGCAACGAACCAATTCGTTGAAAGACTTGATATTTTATTATTCAGATCATAGAATTTTTGTTTAGCTCTCTTTGACTTCAGCGTTAAAACTGAAGAACAAGGATACAATTTTTTTAAATTTAGATCAGAAAGAAAGAGAGAGAGAGAGAGAGAGAGAGAGAGAGAGAGAGAGAGAGAGAGAGAGAGAATTGAAATTAACAAATTGCAGAGGCAAAAGTTTTCTGGACTTTCTTTTACAATCTGAAAACAAAAGATTATATAACAAATCTACAAAATCGATGCGTCGTGTAACTTTTCATTTTTATCTTTTGCAAAATTTTAATTACTGCCTTTTTTTATTCTTCCAGGAAATGAAGAACTCTCTTTCAGAATTGAAAACAAAAAGAAAATGAAAAGGAAGACAAAAAAAAAAAAAAGAAAAGGAGAAGAAAGAAGAAGAAGAAGAAGAAAAAAAAAGAACAAGTTTATTTCTGCAGAAAGAAATTTGACTTTGAGCAGAGTGATATTCTGGCTCATACTTAGGTGCCGCCGATTAGTCAGCAATGTTAGCAAAGAGCAATAATGGCGGCGTGATGACGACTGTGCTCTCTCTCTCTCTCTCTCTCTCTCTCTCTCTCTCTCTCTCTCTCTCTCTCTCTCTCTCTCACCACACTCACACAGTGTTCATATCGTAGTTTTCTTTTTTTTTTCTTTCATCCTTTCTTTCTTTCTTTCTTTCTTCCTCTTCTTCTTCTTTCTTTTCTCTTTGCCATACAGTAAGTAACTTGCTACGTTCGTCTTCTCTTCTTGATACCGCAGGATATTAGCACCAAGGTAAGATAGAAAAGGTACACGGTGTCTCGTGTCGGATACTCAGAAGCTAACGTTCAGCTCGTTTTCTTTTGAGATAAGCACGAGCCTTGCTCTCCTCTCTCTCTCTCTTTCTCTCTCTCTCTCTCTCTCTCTCTCTCTCTCTTTTTCTCTTTGTCTCTCTTTCTCTCTCTTTCTACCAAGTCATCTGCCGAGCGTGGAACACCCAAGCAGTTTGAGCTTCACGCTTTAAATATCGCATACGTTGGCTGCACTGTGATCTCTGTTTTATTTCTTTTTTATTTTGTTTTGCTTTGTTTTGTTTTGTTCCTCTTTTCGTTTTCTTATTTTTCATTACATTATTTTCCTTTTTCCCCAAGCGAAAAATATTGTGTTTGTGTATCAAATGTTATATTTTCTTAGAATCGTTGTATCTTTCTTTATAACGTTTTGAGAAGCTGATATATTTTTCTTTACTTTCTTCTTTTTCATTTGCTTGTTATTTCTATTGCGTCAATAGTAGTAATTTTTGTTTAATGTTCACAACACTCGTATTTTATTTTGCGGAAGTATTGTTATTCTTTCATTTTTGCTTTACGTCTATTTTCTATTCTATTTTCATCACGTTCCTAATAATTTTTTTTTAAATTCGATCACAAAATATTTTCTAATTACTTCTATCGTATCTGTAATACTTATTCTTTGTTACGTTCGCACAGTATATTAACTTCTTTTAATTAATTAATTTATTTATTTATTTATTTTTTATATTCTAAACCAGTCATTTTATAAAAACGTGTATAAAAATTTTTTTCAAAGTATTCTTTAAAAAATTTTTTTCATTGTTATAATAATAATCGTTAATTTTGTATATATAATCTTAGGATGAATGGAATCCCTATGGATATTTGAATGATGAAGAAAAAAATTTGTGTGTGTATGTGTAAAAAAAAAAAAAAGAAAAGCATGGAGAGGAAGACGTTTATTTCATAAAGATTTGGATACCGGAAAAAAGCGTGTCTTCTCGAGTACGAGCGTGCATTTCTTTCCTTCTTTCTTCCTTCCTTTCTCTCTTTCTTCCTTTTATTTTCTTTCTTTCCTTCTTTCATAATTCTTGAACAAATAATGGTACCAAAAATACACACAACAGCCACGCGTGAAAGATCTCTCTCGAAGGGAGAGAAGCCATTACTACCTTCGACTTCATGGAATTCTTACTCTCCGTTAACGTAAGAGATTCTATAGGGCGTTTCACACAAGTTATTCGTACATTTTTTTATTTTTTATTTTTTTAAATATCCAACAGAATGACCTCGAAATTATTATTATGGTTAGTACATAACGATTAGAACGTCATCTCTATTTTATCTATTTTAGATTTTTAATATATAAACGTATTAAATTAAATTGATTTAACGATAATTAATTAATGGGAAAACTTATATTAGAAATTGCTTTCGTTATAGAGAAAATCTTATAGAAGCTGGAGTCATTACCACCACCACTCTATACCCATCGCCCCCACTACTTTTTGATATAAAGACAGTTCGTAGCTTCAAATGTGCAAGCAAGGATGATCGTTAAATAGATTACAAGGACGAGTTCTTCGGTTGCATACGCACGCTCTGATACCGGTTGGTCTTGATCTTTGATCGAGTTCTTTTTAAATTAATACTTTTCATGTAAGTAAATCAATTTTTTTTATTAATCATACATCATATAAACTGATATATATATATATCAATGATATAATGTATGTGTATATTTATACGTGTATACGTATTTATAATATATATATATATTGAATTTTTCTTACATGTGTATACTATCCTTTTTTTAAATTTCTGTATATATATATATACACACATACGTGTGTGTGTGTGTGTGTGTATGTATGTAAGATAAAAAGAAAATAGAAGCAAAATCTTCTATTATTTTTTTGTTGTTGTTTTCGGAAAATTCGTCATTCCAATGATTAACTCTATTATCAATAATGACGATAATACGACGTTACTATTATTGTCTTCGTTCGTTGCTTTCGCATCGACACACGTTCTTCTTATCTAAATCGTTGTAATATCTTTTGGAAGAGGAAAACAAAAAAAAAAAATACCGACAGAATTCGGTCATGAGCGTTAAGATAAATTTTATCTGTTACGTGCAAAAGTCTAATTGTGGTCTATGATACGTTTCTACATACGATATATATATATATATATGTGCATATATTTATATGTATCTGTCTGTGTGTGTGTGTGTGTGTGTGTGTGTGTGCGCGCGCGCGCGCGCGTGCGCGCTCAAAAGAAAGCAGTAGAAATTTTATATCCTAGAAAAGCAATTTTAATGACGAGTATATGTATTTTGAAAAGAAAGATATCAGTGATAATAAATAGCAGAGATGATAACAACATATGATATAAATTTGCAGAAATGCCGACCATTTGATTCACTGTACACATTGACATACAAGTTGCATTATTAAAACAATAATGGATGTCAGTCGTAAGCAATTAATTAAGAAAAAATAATTTTATATAGAATTTCATATCGTTTGCAAACGATCAGAGATTTCTTTTTTATTTCTGTAAGATATCATCAAAAGTTGTTTCTAGATGATTATAAAAATCAATGGATTCATTTTCGTGAACAAATTGAAAACAAAAAACTTATTGAAAATCGTCTTTAAGAAACTTTATACACTTTGGTTTTAATTTAATTTAACTTCCTTTGTATCGTTTTTCTTTTTCATTGTTTCGAATAAAATTTTCTTTTTTTTTGTCTCTTCGAAGTCACGTTACATAGTGCTTACATAAACGAAAAGATAGAACACCTTTGTGTGTTCCATAATCTCTTGAATTAAAGACCGTGGAAATAGCATATATAGATATGGTCATCATATTTATGTGCCCTCTCTCTCTCTCTCTTTTTCTCTCTTTCTCTTTTTCCCTTTCTCTTCGCTCCAAATCTGGAAACACTGCATCATCCTTATCCTTCTCATCATCGTCATCATCATTATTATCATCATCATCATCATTATTATCATCATCATCATCATCATCATCATCATTATCATTATTATCATTATCATGTAGTTTTCCAACTTCGGGATTTACCAGTCTGTTATAATTATCCACAAATAACGGAGTACATATGTCCTTCTTTTTCTTTCTTATTTTACGAGAATAAGATAGAAAGAGACAGAGATCTAGAACTTGTTAATATGAAAAAAAAAAGAAAAAAAAGAGAGAGAGAGAGAGAGAAATAGAAAAGACGGAAAAGCTTTACGATTATATCATCTCGATGTATCTCTTCGAGATTTACAATAAACTTGTTAATCATAATTAATAATAATTAAAAATCGAGAGTGAATTAAAGTGACAAGAAATATTTCTATATCTTCATTAAATAATTTTCGTATTAAAAATTTCTTGATTAATAATCAATAATAGTAATAATAACAACAACAATAAAATCGTTGTGTCGAGTTATACGAAATTAAATAAAATATGTAATTCGTATTGTATTGGAACGAACGAATAGAAAATGTATGTGTAAGTAAGTACATATATCTAATACATAAGCTATCGGTAAACGATAGCAGGTGTCTCTCTTGATCGTTAACTGAAACGGATTGAAAGTTACTCAAAGGTTAAAGTACAAAGATCGTCTTTAATTAACCAATACGAATATACCGACTACGTGCAATTCTGCTAAGCTCTGCAATATGAATGGCAATTATCGACGCTACTCTTATATATTATATACATACACTTTGTATCACTCACTTCGAATTCATTTTATTATTTACGTAAAAAGGAAAAAAGACAAATATAAAAAGAATCGGGGGGGAAAAAAAAAGGAAAAGAAACACGATGATAAATTCTCATTGATCCTACCAAAGATCGTCGAGAATAAAAAGACATATTTATTTATTATGTTCGAAACGTTATTCCAAGTTTTATTCTAACGAATTGCGAAAGAAACGAATAGAAAAATGAAAAAGAAAGAGAAGGAAAAAGAAAAAAGAAAAAAACGAAGGAAAAATGATAAAATATTGAGCACCATATCGATAGCGTAGAAACATTTATTGTTTCGAGATAAGGAACGGTTCTACGACGGTTTTTATCGTCTAGCGAGTCTGACATGTCGACTTTTACAACGAAAACGATATTAACCGTACGTTTTGTGCGTGCGCATGCGCGCGTGCGCATTACACGGCAATATAACGGCACGATTGTGTACGTGCGCGCGTGCGTATACATGTGTTCACGCGGCTAATCGTGCATCGCGTTAGTTAAGTAATCATAGGTGAGCTTGTGTCCTTCGCGTATTATCAACCGATAGAGGCTCACTTGGCCACACACTGCTTTTTTAACTTAAGAAATTCTAATTTTTTCCTTTTTACGATTTAAAAAAAAAAAAGAAAACTTTAAAGAATTAATAGAAATCGTTACAAATATATACACATTTCTTTTTTTTTAATTAACTAATTTTAATTGTAATCGCTAAATGAAATTTTTCATATAAATTTTAATCGATTTCATTTTAATATTTAGTCGCTAATTTGATAACTAGTCCGACCTAACGCGGGAAATTTGAATATTCTAGGTCATTCCATAGAGATTCTTTTACACGTACTTGTGTGTCTATGCGTGTATGTAAAATATCGTAGAATGCGATGTTATAAATGGGTTAAGCTAACATTGTGTTCTCTAAAATTTTCTCTTCGGCCCCGAGAAGATACTTAAAATAAAAATAAGAAATGCTTGGCAAAATTTTTTTCGAGATACATCGATGACGATATAATTGCCGTTTCTCAATACTAATTATCATCACTTTCAATGTGTCCAAGTTAGAAATAGGTATCCTCTATGGACTAGTTAAGTTTACAACGTAGAAAATATGAAATATTAATGAAGAGTAATTAAAAAAATAAATAACAAAAAATAAAAAGAAAAAAAAAAAAGAAAAAGAAAAGAAGTAACCATTGTCGTATAAATCTCTAAATTCGATAGAGAGACGGAACTCGTTGATAATTTTAAATTTGTTACCGCGCGATAAAAACATTTCCGAATAAGAATAAGACAAAAAAAAAGAGACAAGAAAAGAAAAAAGAAAAAAAAAAGAGAGGGAAAGAAAAGGAGGAAAACCGCGCGCGCGTGGCAGTATAAGCAGGATGAATAATAAAAATGGCGACAGAGTGGCAGCTAATGATAGAGAGGAAAAAAAATCGAAATGGACGTATCTTTCGAGTCGCGAAGTTCGTCATTTTATTTATATAAAAAAGAAGTGAAAAACGAAACATCAAAATCAAAAAAATAAATAAAAAGAAAAGAAAAGAAAAGAAAAAAGGATCTTGGAAATAATTAAGAAAGAAAAGAAGAATTAAGAAATGGAAAAAAAAATAGTGTGTGTGTGTGTGTGTGTGTGTATGAATATTTATAAATATATACATATAAGTAACTTTTAGTTTGAAAGAGAGAAAAACGAGTTATTATGCATTATTTGTACATAACGACAAGAACGCGTTAATCCCGGTCGTAACATTTGCGCTCTCTCTCTCTCTCTCTCTCTCTCTTTCTTGTTCATTTGCAGCATGAGTGCATACCTTATTTCTCTCTCTCTGTTTCTCTCTCTTTTTCTGCATACAGATTGTCATGCACACATCGTAGAGAGCAGAAGTCGAGGCTCTGAACAATCGTCCTCGTAAAGAGAGAGAGGGAGAGAGGGAGGAGAGCGAGAGAGAGAGAGAGAGAGAGAGAGAAAAAGAGAGACAAAAACAGAAAGAAGACATTGAAAAAAAAGAACGAGATACTTCGTATGACGATTCATTTTGGATGTTGAAAACAATATGTTTATGCAATCTTTTGCGGCCAATATTTTTGCATATTAGAGATCAGTATTATTACAGTGAGATTATTATTTAGCTTCATTATGAATAATACACATAAGATGTATGTGTCTATTTCTCGAAAATAATTACATAAATATGAACAAGATAATAAAGATAATAAATTTTTTTCCCTTGTATCTATCTATCTATCTATCTATCTATCTATCTATCTATCTATTCATTTATTTATCCATTTATTTATTTATTTTTAATGATAAAATTTCAAGTCATGCAGAGAGTTATAGCGTAACTGAATTATCGACGTTTAATATAAATCTTACAATCGAATTCCATGAAATCACTCTTGTTAGAGATAATCCGTTTGAGATTAAACAGATCATCGATAATTATCGATCGTTGAAATCGTTTGGAGAACGCTTCAAAGCGTTTAGAAAGAGAAAATACTGTATGAGACTTGTTGCGCCTGGTATATATGTACATATTCTCTCTCTCTCTCTCTCTCTCTTCTCGAGAGGAGAGGGAGGAAGAGGAGGAAGGATAGGAAGGAGAAACACGTCGAATAATTTCGTTCGCTCTTTGGAAAATCAATCGAACGAACGAACCACGTCGTTCCACTTCGATAAACGGACGCGATCATTCATTATGCCGTAACATGATCGCGTAACTATCAAGAAAGAAAAAGAAAAAGGAAAAAAAAAGAAGAAAACGAAAAAAAAAAAGACGAAGAAAAATGAAATACATACGATGGTAACAAAGAATGGATTAAAAAAAAAGGTGCTATCCAAAAATATATTTTTTTTTTTAATTTTTTGCAATAATTTTTAAATTCTCTTTTATCATATTTCTTTTTCTCTGGGTCATTTTATTCGCTCACCTTTTTTTATTTGACTTTATTTCACACGACTTTCTACGATCATTCTTTATCCCTTGCAATTTCTTTTTTCTTTTCTCCTTTGTCAATTTAATTTTATTAGTTGTCATATTTTTTCGAAACGATTTTTCCTTCTATTTTTTTTTCTCTTTTTCTTTTTCTTTTTGTATGCAATTTTAATTGGATGCACACTCGAGTGTCTTTTTTCTTTTTTCTCTCCGGATTATTCTCTCTCTCTCTCTTGATCGTTAGACTCGCAAGAAAAACAACGAAGAAGGAAATTACGTCTCTTGAATCATATTTTCTCTTTCTACGTATTTATCTCTATCTCTCTCTCTCTCTCTCTCTCTCTCTTATCGCGCGATGAGAACGCGTCGTACAATATAATAATCCAAATCCAAGTACTTTATCTGCCGTAACGATTCTCGAACAGATATGTCACGATTCCGAAGATTCATCATTGTTATTTTATCAGAATTAATAGAAACACATAAGTCACGTAGAAAAAAATGTAGGGACATAACGATTTCTTTCTTTTTCAAATCGGGTACGCGATCGCTAAGAATGTTAAATTAAATCGAAACGAAAAAAAAAGAAAGAAAGAAAAGAAAAGAAAAAAAAAGAGACGAAAAAGAAAAGAATCTAAAGGACGAACTTTTCAATTCTTCCCTTTTCCTCTTTCTTTCTTTCTTTTTTTTTCTTTTCTATCACGTAAATTTTCTTTTCTTTTTTTTTTTTGATTCTCCATTAAAAATCTTGTTCTATCTCAATTACTCACAAAACAGTAAATATAATTTTGCGTCCCTCCTCTTCTTCTTTCTTCTCGTAGAATAAGAAAACGTCCTCGTCATTGATCATAGGAATATTTTTTTCTCCCCTTCCGAACGAACTTCTCTCGGAGCTCGAAGAAGAAAAGAAAAGAAAAGAAAAGAAAAGAAAAATGACAAAAAAAAAAAAAAAGAAAAAAGAAAAAAAAAATAGAAACCGTGCGCGTTTACGCGTATCACTGAAAAATTTTACACAGATTTCTTTTCTTTCTTTCTTTCTTTCTTTCTTACGTCTTTCTTACGTTTTTCTTCTTTCCTTTTTTTTTTTAACCGAATATATCCGTACAGAGGAAAGGAAGGAAGGGAGATAGAAGAATAATTAAAAAGAGGGAGAGGAAGATAGAAAAAAGAAAAAAAAGAAGACAAAGATGAAATAAAAAAAAGAGAGAAAAAGAAGAAGAAGAAGAAAGGATTTATAAGGGGGTGAGAGGGGTAGAGAGACTAGTATAGGCACAAGAAAAGGGATGGTCACGTGCGGTCAAGAGGACACGTTCACTGTACGAGCGTCGAGAAACGACTGTGCGTTCGCTAGGACTCCTCCTCCTACCACCTAGAGTGCCAGCTACCAGCAGCAAGAGGTGGTTCCGTGTGTATATATGTGCGTATATATAATACGTGGATGTAAGTATGTATACACACATGACACGTAATATACATCTCATATATACATATAATATGTGTGTGTGTATATATATATATGCATACATCTATATCTTTACGCACTTTACTAATACATAGAAAACGCAGTGCGATCGACACGGTGCAAACACAATTATGGTTACACGTGTGTATGTGTGAGAACACATCACAGGACTAGCCATCGATATCTCAGGACCTATACTCTCCCTGTTCTTCTTCCTCCAATGAATACTCTCTCTCTCCCTCTCTCTCTCTCTCTCTCTCTCTCTCTCTCTCTCTCTCGGCTTTCTTATTGGGAATGAGAGAGAGACAGAGAGAGAGAGAGAGAGAGAGAGAGAACGATACGCTTGCCAACAGCTAATGCATCGAGCCGCAACAAGCTTCGGACTACATGCCCTTCGATAGCCTATTCTCTTACTACGAGAACTACGTTCTATATAGATACGAGAGGGAAGAGATATATGTATATATGTATGTACATATATATATATATATATATATATATATATATATATATAAGAGAAAGAGAGAGAAGTACTATGAGGAGAGTTTTCATTAAGTTCACCAAGGGTGAACTTTCCATTATAGGAATCATCAATGATGTCATAATGAATTAATCTTAATGAACATTTCATTTCATTGTTAGATATAATAATTAATTAATAATAGCAATAAATATTGTACAATAATTATAATACGATATGAATATAGTACAATACAACATATTGTACAACGTATATGTATAAGGCCTTATGTAATTTATCGGGTTAAAAAGCAATACATACAATATATATAATATATTATACAATAATTCCATATAATATATATATATATATATATATATATATATATATATTTAATAATGAAATAATAAAATAATAAAATTGAGAATGATTTGGAATCAATAATAAAAAAAGTTAAAATAGATAGAATTTTTCTAATAATGAAAGTATTGTCATTTAATCTTTTCTACCTAAAATTATTATACTTTTAGAATGAGAGATAAATAAATAGATAGATAGATAGATAGATAGATAGATAGATAGATATATAGATAGATAGATAAATAAATAGATAGATCGATATCCGTTGATAGTACGTAACACATACGTCTACTATCCTAGTCTTTCCTCATAGAATCTATTAAGTGAGACGACGACGGGACGATGACAAAACTCAAGTGTGTAGTAGTGATGTCGTGTGCGTTTGGTTCTGGCACGCATAAACACATCGCTCACACATCTATTTATATATATATATACACATCTTTGTGTGTGTGTGTGTATGTGTGTGTAGGTAAAAACCCCATGCCGCAAAGGAAAACGCAAAGGCAATTTCGTTTATATACACGCACGTGTACAACAGAGACAGAGAGATGGGAGAGGAGCTGCTATTGCTGATGGACGACAAGGGAGCGTCTAATGCATACGAAAGATCTATACGATGTGTGCGCGTGCTTATATGTAAAGATCACTAACATATTAGCAAGATCTTTACTCGAAAAAAAGAAACAAAAAGAAAAAGTAAAAGAATTTGTTTAAATATCAAATCACGAATATTGTTTATTTAACAATAAATCGTACGAAAATCAATCATTTCTATGTCACATTTTAATGTCGTACGATTATGTTAATTATCGATTACAATTCGAAGAAAAGAAATCCAAAAATAAAAGAAAGAGAACCGCACCAATTTTCATCGTTTCTATACAGAACTTTGAAAAGAAAAGTGAATTTCAAAATGGCCGACCAGCCATTTTTCGCGATAAGAACAACGGCTCTATCTTCGCGAGTCTTCGATAGTACAAGTCGAATTTGTAACGCGTACGCTGATTGGACGTGGGACTATATTCGACCTCGATACTTCGAGATATCGTTTTTCTTCTATGTACTTACGTACAAGTTCGATCGTTCTTGTTATTCGAAAATTATCTATATGAAAAAGATAAAAAAAATATGTATATATACACACACATACATGCGCGTACGCACGAGATACTCTTTATGTATAACACTTCTTATATAATAATTTTTTTCTTTATATCTTTTATATATATTATACTTGTATTATATACAATACATGTGTAATACATTACACCGAATAGTAATACACACAGATACGTACAAAATACTCTTTATGTATAATATTTATTATATAATACTCTTTCTTTTGTATATATATATTATACTTGTATTATATAAAATACATGTATAATACGCTACACTGAATAGTGATTTATACACACATATACACTTTTTCTTTAATACTTTATATATGTTATAATTATATTATATATCAAAAAATGTGTATATATATATATATATATATATATATATATATATATATATATATATGATGTCTAGACGACGAACAGTGCAAGCAAGCAAGCAGTCAGAGAATCATGAATAATGTAATTAGGCTAGCTACCTTTTCCGTTCGGATGTGCGTTCGAGTACGAATGTACAACGCGTCGCCGTTAACGGCAGGACATTTTTATCGGCCCCCATGTGAGTGGGTGCTGCGGGCGCAGCTGAAGGAAACAAGACAAGTAAGAGAGAGAGAAAGAAAGAAAGAAAGAAAAAGAGAGACAGAGAGAGAGAGAAAGAGAGAAAGAGAGAGAGAGAGAGAGAGAGAGATGGAGCGAAAAGAGTGGGAGCGGGAGTAGAGAGTAGGGAGATGGTTGACAAGTTAAAAAGAGAAAGAAAGAGGAGCGAGAAAAAGGTATATTACCGACGACATTATGCTAATCGTCGGATTCCCCTTCTTCTTATTCTTTTTACGGATTAGTCTACATCCACGTGTAATCTCTCTTTCTCTCTCTATTTTTTCTTCATTCTTTTTTCTTGTTTTTTTTTTTTTTTCTTTTTACCTCAAGCAGTCGAGACTCTTCGAGGGTGACGCGATGAATTTCTTTTTCACCCTTCGCAATTTATTATTCACACGCGTTTTGCTTGAATTATTTTATTGTTATTTTATTATCATTATTATTATTATTATTATTATTAATCGTATTTTCCCTATACGCATTTTCTATCTTTTTTAATTTGTATTTTCGTTTTTTTTTGAAATCATCGATTAGGAGTTTTGTAAATTCATTTTTCTTCTCTCTTTCTCCTTCTATATTGGAAATTAGGTTACTGTTTAATACTAGATTAACTAATCTATTTTTTTCTCCACAGAATTATTGGCGAATTTCTTCTTCTTTTTTTCTTTACGTCGCGAAACTAACCACCAGTCTAATATTTTGAAATAGATCAATCCATTTTTTAAAATTACGTAAAAAAGTTTTTGAACCATCTAGAAACTTTTCGACTACTCTGTATATATAACACACATACACAAAATATAATTATATATGTATATGTCATTCGCGAATAAATTATGCAAACGTATTCTATTTAATGTATCGCCTTTAACGAAAAGCTATTCCGCTTATTTATGGCGACATTGCGTTTTTGAAATTATGCATATATATACATATCTATATATCTAAGTTCGCTTACGTGTTATCAAACGAAAGAAAAGTTATATCTATTTCTAAACTGTTAATATATATATATATATTTTTTTTCGAATTGTTTTATTTTTTGTCTCTGTTTCTTTTTATTTCATGATCCATACATACACATACATACATCATACATATATATATATATATATATGTATGTGCACGTACATACATACAATTATACGTGTCCTTCGATAACTTCAATCGAATACTTCAAGTATTTGTCGGATATTATCCGAAGATGGTAAACAAACGACGAGTAAACACAATGTAAACATATATTCTCTCTCTCTCTTTTTTTCTCTTTCTTTTTATTCGTTCACTTATTGTCTATATATATTATATATATATATATATATAAACATCTATATATCTATCTACCCATCTATCTATCTATCTTCATCTCTTTTTATTTCTCTCACTTGTAAATGCAGTAACGAGTCTTGACACAATTTCAACGAAGGATAACACTCAGAATTTATCGAACGATTCTATATTAGAACGTGCTATAATTTCACATCGTAATATTCGTTTCAATGCCATTACAAACGGATTTGAATGATTTCTCTCTCTCTCTCTCTCTTACTCTCTCTCTCTCTCTTTTTCTGTGTCTCTGTTTGTCTCTCTCTCTTGTTTATTATTATAGTCGTAGTCGATAAAACTGAGTGGCTATCGAGCGTGAAGTTATATACCATGTCGAGGATAAACAAAAGACTAGAGATTAGTAAGAGAAAAAGAGAGAGAGAGAGAGAGAGAGAGAGAGAGAGAGAGAGAGAGAAATAAAAAAGTATATATGTCTATATATATTAATTAGAAAAATATAATATTAATAAAATATCATATATAGAACGGAATTATATATAATGAATTATATCAATGAAAATAATGCGTATTGAAATATATACATACGTTTCATCGACCTTCTTTCTTTCTTTTTTCTCTCTCTCTCTCTCTCTTTCTTTCACTCACTCTTTCTTTCTCTTTCTTTTTCTTGTCAATCGAGCCAAAGTATAGTACGTCATAAGCAGGAGACATCTAACGCACATGCATTTATAGAGGCGATCGTTATAGCCTAAGGGTAGTCATAGTCACTATCACCCCCTTTGGCCCTAACCATCTCTCTTTTTCTCTCTCTCTGTCTCTCTTTCTCTTTGACTTTTGGCCTATCGTTAGCTATCGTATGTTTTATCAGAAAAAATTTTACTAAAGCCTCCTACACCCCCCTCTCTCTTCTATCTCTACTTCCATCACCATTTTCCCCTCCTGCTTCTCTTCCTCCTTTACCTATTTCTCATCTGCGAGCAGCTGTTGTTAAGCTTTTGATCGATTATATTTCGCGAGAATAAGAGATAGAGAAAGAGAGAGAGAGAGAGAGAGAGAGAGAGAGAGAGAGAGAGAGAGAGAGAGAGATATGTCCTCTTCAAATTGGATAGGAGTTACTCGTTTCACTCGTAAAGTTTAACACGTGTGGATGTACATACCCTCTTCTATCACTTTAAATTTATCGCTGTCTTATTCATTTGTTAAAATGTATGAAACAGCATATATTAAATTCTTTGGAAAATAGTTTGTATGTAATAGGAAATAATTATCTTTCTGAATCATAATATATATATATATACGTAGATACGCGTGCGTATAGATCGGATATATAATATGGAAAATGTAGGTATGTATGTGATAATAGAATATTTTTATGCAAAATATATATATATATATAATTTATAGAATAAGTATATTACTAGTACTATACTTAGAAAAATATAAATATGTTACATAAATATATTACATAAATATGCATTTCTATTTGCTCGAAAATGTTTATAATTCCAAATTAATGATCACGTTCAAGCAGGAACAAAAAGCAAAAGGAAAGAAAAGGACTATTTCTAAGAATAACGAAGGCTTAAAGAAAAAAAAAGTTATTCGTTTGAAGATTCCGACAAGTAAAATGTCGGAATATCCATTGCGATATATCATAATACAATCGTTTTGTTGCGTTTATGATGGAAGTGGGTTTTGAAGAAAGAGAATAAAGAAAACGAAAAAAGAAAAGAAAAAAAAATTAAGGGGGAACGAGTTTGCAACGGTTAAGCGATAAGCGATAGTGAGTTAGAAACGATTTTTCAGGTGCATTAAAAGTTCGATCGACTTCAAGGACTCCGTTTACTAAACCTGTGAGTTCGAAGCGATATGAGTCACCTCACGTGGAATTCTCTCTCTTTTTCTCTCTTTCTTTCTTCCCCTATCATTCACTCTCTTTCTTTCTTTCTTTCATTCTTTCTTTCCTTATACATATTCTCGTTTCGTTTCGTTTCGTTTCATTTCATTTCGTTTCCTTATTCCTTTTCGCGTCTCTCTCACGAAAATCCTTTTATCTTTCTTACTCTCTTTCTCTTTCTTTCTTTCTTTCTTTCTCTCTCTTTTTCTTTTGCTCTTTTTTTTCTCTTTACGTTCTTTCTTTGACGAAGATCGAGAACCGCGTAGGATCGTGCAACCGTTTTTAGCGTCTCGTTACTTGGCGACTTAAAAAAAAAGAAAGAAAGAGAAACAAAAACACAAAAAATACAAAAAAAAAAAGAAAAATAAGAAAATCGATGTACGAGAGAAAGATCGTAAGGAAGGTGCACGAGTTAGTATATCTTCGAGGCGCTAAACGAGCTCGTTCGAGTGTTCATTCGAACGAATAACTCTCTCTCTTTGAGATAGAATGGAGAACTATTCTTGTATTTAAGAAAAAAAAGAAAAGAAAAAAGAAACATTTTTATCTAGTTCTGTTTTGTTTCTTTTTTTTTGTTTTAATTATTACTTTCAATCCAAATATTTCTTTTCTGGTGCATTTTCATTATTCTCTTCACTCATATCGTCTCGATCTTATGTGAAATAAAAAAATTCAATATGGCGATGTATCGAGGTGATCCGCCATTTTGAAAAATACGTCGGACATTACTCGCATTATTTTCACGGAAATAACTCACGGAGCAAAGAAATGTTTTCAATAATTGAGGATAATATGAGATATATATTACTTTCATTATTACTTTATATATTATATAATAGATAATATATTACTTTCATTAAGATTGATATTAACATACTTAAATTTAATATATATGTATATATAATATTAAATCAGGATAATATATATATATATATTTATGAAATTGTATAGAAAATTATTACTGAACAAACGTTCGACAAAGATCCGAAGGAGATGTAAGATAAATTAAAAAATAAAATTTACTATTACTATTATTATTATTATTATTATTTTTCGGAGGATTTGTTACGTGAAGAAACATATGTATGTATGTATATATGTATGTATTATAGCATACACGAAGCAGGACCGATCCTTTGTTGGTCCAAGATATGAAATAGGGTATAAGGCGACGCTTATCTTCTTATCTCGCATTTCTAGCAAGCTTTTTTTTTTCTTGGACCGTTTACGTGAGACTAAAAGGAAAAAAATAAAGAAAAGGAAAGAAGGCTTGGTTAAAATATAGGCATGCGCACATAGTACAAATAGAATTGTTAAAAAAAAAAAGAAGAATTAATATTATTTTTACTTTTCTTAAATAAAAAAAGAAGGGAAGGATAATTTGAAAAAAAAAAATATATATATATATAGTGTGTATAATCGTCGAGAACTTATGTTGAAAACTTATTTTCTTTAATTACATCAGCATAATGGCCAACTAACAATAATTTGACGAGAACCTCGAGGTATTAGCAGTATTTATTGGACTTAACAATGAGTTATCTCATTTTCTAAGTATTAAAAATGTCTTTTCAACAACAACGATGAAATTATATTAATATATATATATATACATATATGAATGCAAGTATATATGTACATGTTGCAGGAGTCGAGGCTAGGCGGTTTCTAGGTCGGACTAAACCGCAAAAGCAAACCAACTCTCTTATATACATACATACATACATACGTTCTAAAAGGTGATAATTCGTTGGTAAGGATCGACAGCAGCCACGAGAATATCTTCTAAATCGATTATCGAAATTCCATCGTTCTTTACGATTTCTCATTCATTCCGTCTCTCTTTTCTTTTTTTTACATTTTTTTCTTTCTCTCTTCTTATAAAAAGAAAAATAAAAAACAACAAACTGAAAGCAAATCTTTGCATTAATGATTTTTTATTTATTCATTTAATTTTCTTTTTACTATTCTTTTCTTTTTTTTTTTTTCTCTTAAGAACAAAATTCTCTGTATAGGATGTAATGTTTCTTGTTTTCTTTTTTTCTTTTTTAGCATTCGATAATCATTTTTTGGCCTTCTCATGATTAATTTTGTAAGTTGAACAACAAAGTTGAGAAAAAAAGGAAAAAAAAAAGAAAGAAAGATGGAACCATTTTTATGCCCAATTACGAAACACTCGAGGAATGTGACCTGAAACGTCGGCTTGAAACGAGTTAGTGAAAACGGTTTTAACCATATCGATAAGAACGATAAAGAGAGTTATGGCTGCAGTCGTTGGCGTAATACGAAGTGAGAAAGGGGAGAGTGTGTCGCGTTCGGCAGTTTTATATTATCAGCCTCATCAGCTGTCACGCTCGGCTTCGGAGACTCTCCGTGTGCTGAGTAAGAAAATAACGTTTCTAGTTCTGGACTCTTGTACTATACATTATGTATTATTAATAATAATAATAATAATAATAATAATAATAATAATAATAATAATAATAATAATAATAATAATAATAATAACAATGATGATAACAACAATTATTATAACTTTTAGTATTACTATTATTATTATTATTATTATTATTATTATTATTATTATCACTATTATTATTATTATTATTATTGTTATCATTATCATCACCATCATCAATGATAATACTCATACGAAAGAAAATAAAAAGTAAAAAAAAAAGAAGTCGACGAAAGGCGCAGTTAAAGAAACGAAAAAAGTCTACTCATAAATTTTTCAAGCGAGCAAATATTTCAAAACTCACCGATACTTTCGTTTTCGTGTCCAACTCGAGAACGATTTTCTGCAGCTCGCAATTTTGTCGGCGCAACACAGAGATCTGTGGAAAAGAAAATTAGGAGAACGAGTTAGAAAATTAAAAGCGACGAGAGGGGAAAGGGCAAAGCAAAAAGAAAAAAAAAAAAAAAGAAAAGAAAAAGAACGGTCGAAGTAACGTTTTCACGTTGCATTACGCAATTTGTAATCTCTCCTTCATTTTTTTTCCATTTCTTTTCCTCTACCCCTCCCTTTTGTTCTTTAATTATTTCTATTAATTCGATTTCATTCTCGAGGGAAGAAAAAAATAAGAAAAAAAAAAGAGAAAGAAAAAGAAAAGAAAACGATAAAAACGAAAAAGAAGTAACGAAAGAAAGAAAGAAACAAACAAACAAACAAACGGAGAAAAAAGAAAGAGAGGGAGAGGGAGAGAGAGAGAGAGAGAGAGAGAATGAAAGAAAGAAAGAAAGAGAGAAAGAGAGAAAGAGAAAAAAAAAAGGAAAAGAAAGAATAAACGCTTCGTAATCAGGGTGTCGACTTAAATATTGGTAACCATAATCAGAGAAGGAAGTCCGGTGGTGGTAGTGGTAGTAGTGGTGGTGGTGATGCTGGTGGTGGTGTTTGTGGTGATGGTGATGGTGATGGTATGGTGGTGGTGGTATAGGGACGCGGTGAACGACGCGATGAGCGCGTTTCTGTTTGCCTTTCTTATCTCAGGTTTGCCTTGCGATAATTCTCCCTCCATCTTTGCCCCCCTTATCCTCACCCCTTAGCCTATCTTCCCTTCTCCTCTCCTCATGCTTTACCCTCTCCTCATCCATCCTTACCACCGTCCCTTCACGACCCGCTTCTATTCCACTCGAGCAGCCGTGCGATCTTATTCTCCTCCTCTCTCATCGTATTTTTACCATACGTTGTTTCTCCTCCCTCGCCTCCCTCACTACCCCCACCACCTCCCACACCTCCCAGATCCCCACTCTTACCTCTCCTATTCTACAAAAAAATCCCGTAAACGACGTTCAAAAAGATGGGACCTATGTAGTCCAGCTGCGCTGTGCATCCTCGATAAACATTTTTTTTTCTTTTTTTTTCCTCTCTTTTTTTTTTCTTCTTATTCTTATTCTTATTTTTCTACTCTTCCGATCCTCGTAATAACGATAAATATTAAAATTGGAAAAGAAACGAAAGAAAATTCGATGAAGAATTTAAAAAAAGAAAAAATGGGAAACTATTCCTCGCGATTATTCTTCGTTTCTTGTTTTTTGTCTTTCGATTTTGTTTTCCTTTTGGTTTTCATCAACTGCATCGTACTGCTTGCATTCTCGATAGAATGCTTTTTTTTTTTTCTTTTCTTTTTTGCTTCTTTATAGATCTAATGATGCTCGTGATAACGAAGAAAATTGGACGTGTAAAAAAGAAAAGAAATCATTTCACTTAATTTTTCTCCCTGATGATCGGAAAGAGAAAAAGAAAAAAAAGAGGGAAAAGAAATTATTTCTCGCGATTGTATCTTCTTTTTCTGTCTTTGCACTTCCTTTTTTATTCCTAGTCTTATTCAATTAATCAATTAGTTAACTAATGAGATTAATGAACTAATTGATAGTTAGTAATATAATATATTCGATAATTATAATCAAGAGATAATGATGATTTCGTAAAATCGATACGTAAATGAATAGTTACATAGATATACACATACGCGTGTATTCATGCATTTATCGCCATTTTGGTTCTCCAAATCGTTAACGCGAACTTTAACTACGATTCATAAAATAATACCGAAGAATCGATGAATGGACTGATGAATACTAAGAATTTATTTTTCTCTTAATAAACCTAACAAGTAACGTTTAAAAGGGGAATTAGTTACTAGAAACGAGTTATATCTAGAGTTCCGTGTAATTTCTAGATAAGAGATAATTGGAAATAGATCCGTGTTAGAGAGAAAGAGAGAAAGAGAGAGAGAGAGAGAGAGAGAGAGAGAGAATGAGTAAATGACGTGTACGTACATAAAAAAAAAAAAAGAAAAAGAAAAAGAAAAAGAAAATAGAAAAAGATAGAACGGATTTTACGATGTGATTTCTATGAGTAACGGTACAGGTTGGGTTAAAAGTTCCCAGATGGGCCAAAGATGTTCTCGCACAATTGAAAAAAATATCTATTAGACGTTTTTCAATATTACTTTCTTACTTTCTTTTTTCCAATCGATTTTTTTCTGATTTAACAAGCTAGGATCCTTTTAGTTTCGACAATACGAGAAGAAAGATTACTTTAAAAAGTATCGTACAAATGCAAACGATTTTTTTTTTTTTTTTTCTTTTTAATAATAATTAATCACCGTCTAGTAACTTTTAATCCGTTCTGTAACAGATACATACACACACACACACAAACAAAGCTCGATATTTCTCTGTGTCATCGTAAAATGTCGGTGAATGTTGTTGTTGTTGTTGTTGTTGTTGTCGTCGTCGTCGTCGTCGTCGTATTTTTTTTTTTTTTTTACATATATTCTTTTTTCCTTTCTAACTCGGTGCATGCGTATTACGAATTAACCGGAAATGACGATATACTAGTTGAAATCGTAACATTCACGTTCGTTTAACTCGAGAAAATCACATACATATACGTGAGTGGGCCATTTTAATATCGAATGAATTACAATCGATATAATTGGTCGATAAGTCGACCATTACGATTTTTATACACATATATGTATGTATATATTAATTATTGATATCATATATATATATATATATAAATTATTTTAAAAATCGATTACGTATATAAAGTTCTATTAGCTAAGTCTTTTTAAATGAAAATTTTCTTTCGTATATTGTAAAATTACCGGATGCTCCTCTCTCCCACCGTATATGTAAGTGTTAAGTCGTCTATACGGTGACATTATACGACGCAATTCTTTGATTTTAATTTTAATCGAGAATATTCGACATCCATTTGTTCGAATACGTCGCAGAGATTCGCGTGAATATACATTTTATTTTACAAACGTGGTACTTATGTAAAATAAAATGAAGAAGGAAAATAGAAAGAAAAAAAGAAAGGAAGGAAGGAAGGAAGAAAAGAAAAAGAAAGAAAAGAAAAAAGAATAAATAAAATGAAATAAAGTTTTTATTAGATCGATAAAGAGATAAGAACGTATCGATAATATTTTTCTCGCGCGTTGCAGGAAAAATTTGATTTGAGTCTCTATCGAGCGATATATATAATAAAATCTATCTATATAATATAAACGATAAAATTATAACTGATGAACGAATCGATACGTTTATAATAATTTTATTTATATTCCATCGTTACTCGGTTAAAAATTATACGTATTGATTTATCTATGAATAAGTATGATACGAGATTTTTTTCTTTCTTTCTTTCTCTTTTTTTTTTTTTGAGAATTTTCTTTCTCTATTTTTATTCTCATTTTTTAATTATTGCTTTTATTTTCGTGTTTTCTTTATTTTTCTTTTCTTTTTCTTTTTCCTCTAATATCATAATGTAAATATGAAAGAGAGTAAACACAACGTATAGTAATATAAATAAACTCGAGGCAGTTGCCATAATCAACGTCGTTCCGTGTCGTTCCATTCAAAGTGAGCAGTCGTTAACCCTTAACTAGGCGCGGCCATTTTGTCGATAACTTTGCGTGTACCGTATACACATTGTGCGTGTGTGTGTGTGTGTGTGTGTGTGTGTGTGTTTGTGTGTGTGTACCTGTATATATTTATATATGTATATGTACAAATAATACGTACACAATATTTTCTGCATAAAATTGCAGCTTTTACGATATCAAGTAATTAATCTTACGAGATTATATTTTCATCCTTTCTTTTCTTCGTCATATTCGACAATGAAATATTAATAAAATTTGATAAAAAAGAATGAATAGATAAATATTAGAAAGAATGAAATACTTTTATGCGTAATGTCGTCGGTGTTTTATATTTAAAAAAAAAAGAAAAAAAAGAAAAATGACTATAAAAAATTAGAAGGAAAATTAATCGGAGAAATAAAAACTTATGACGGGTCTCTTTTAAAATAACGTTGACGTTCTATACTAAAAAAATATATATATATATATATATACGTAACAAAAATCTCTATAGAATAAGAAAAAAGGATTCTAAAAATTTGACAGAATCAATGAAAAAAAAAGAAAAGAAGAAAAAAAAATCTTGTACATGAAAATGGCGCCGGCGTACTACTCTGAACAAAAAAAAAGAAAAAGAAAATTCTCTAGATTAAAAAGAAAGAAAGAAAGGAAAAATATTTCAAAAGAGTCGGACGAAAGCGATTTTAAGAAAATTATAAAAAGAAGTATGTAGAATACTTTTGAAAACTATTATTGTCGTCATCGTGGTCGTCGTTGTCGTCGTCATTGTCGTCGTAATGTTGATCGTTCGGTAACAAAAGGAAAGGTTGGAAAAATCGATCGGGGACCATTAAACCGTTATTATCGTGAGCGAAAACTTTCTCAACTGTCTCGAACAGTGGACATTGTTAAACGCAAAGACTAAAGCTCGCGATATCGGCAAGCTATTCTATCGTGTAGACGAAACACAACGGGAGAGTATGCCTTCGAGGGCTAACCACAAAAGCATAGAACGAGTGAGAGAGAAAGAGAGAGAGAGAGAGAAAGAGAGAGAGAGAAAGAGAGAGAGAGAGAGAGAGAGAGCATAGCACGTTTGCAGGCTTTTGGTCTCTGCGTTTCCACAAATTGGCCGCGATAGCGAACCGGAACGAACTAAGAAGAAGAGGGGACTTCAATGACCTCAAGTACAGAACTATTTCTGTGTACGCTCTGTGAACGGAGACGATGTCGAAGGTTATGCAATACCAAACTATTGCATTATGCACAAACCGTAAACGTAGATCATTTATTTTCGTAATGCAATTTTTCTTTCTTCTCTTTTCTTTCCTTCCTTTTTTTCTTTTTCCTCTTTTTGTTTTTGTTTCTCTCTTTCTTCTTTTTTTTTTTTTTCTTCAATGCAACGAACGACGAAGAAATTGTAATCTTTTAGAAAATATTCGATAAGGTTCTATGTAATGACGTACTTTGGAATATTTCAAATTGTAATCGATAGAAATGATATTACGAGGAATAATTTTTTTTGTATTAGATACGATCTCTTTTATCGGGCGTGATAATATAAATCAGGCGTATTCAAATATTCGATATTTCGATAAGCGATAAATTTCGTTCTTTTTTCTTTTGCATAATAGGAGAGACGTAAGGAAAAAAAAAAGAAAATAATAAAAGGAGGAAGAAAAAGAAGTTTCAAAGAAAGAAAAGAAACGAAAGGAGATACATTACAATACAAAATTTCTGGATCCGATTAAAACGATACGTGCATAGGACATAGTTGCGACGCCATATTTGTTTGTAATGCACATTTACATTGGGACGTAAAAAGTAAATAATATCAAAAAAAAAAAAGAAAGAAAGAAAGAAAGAAAGAAAAGAAAAAAAGAAAGAAAGAAAGAAAGAAAGAAAGAAAGAAAGGAAAGGAAATAGGAGTTGTGGGACATAATAAAAACGAGGGTTGAAAGGATTTTGTCAGTAGTAGGGTTGTATAATATGGTAGATAAGTTAAATGTATTTGCCTTACACTCGTCCGTGATTATATTAGGGAGAGTGACATCTGTTGAAATCATTTCTAATCGGCCGCAGTTTTTTTTTCTTTCTCTTTTTTTTCTCTCTCCCTCTCTTTTTTCCCCCGCTCCGAACCACCACCTCTCTCTCTCTCTCTCTCTCTTTTATTTTTTATCGCGAAAACCCTAAGCGAAGAAGGGTCTTTATGTTCTATCTGATAACGTAAAAAACTTAAATATTATTTTTGATAAATTTCAATTTATAAAGTGTGAGAGAGAGAGAGAGAGAGATATGAGAGGATGATATGATATAACTTGGTGCGTGGAAAAAAAAGAAAACTAATTATGAGATAGGATTATACAAAAGGAAAAAAAAGAAAAAAAGAGAGAGAGAGAGAGAGAATACTCACCTCGGCGTCCTTCGTGTCCAGTAACTCTTGCAGTTGTATGCACCGTTCGTTCGCTTCTTTCAATTGCATCGTTTGATCATCTAGGAAGGTAAAGAAAAAAAAAAGATAAAAAGAAAGATAAAAAAAAAAGAAACACTGTTTACCCAAGTCACGTAGAACGTTGAAAAATATCGTACGTTATTTTCATGGCTTTTTTTTTCTTTTTTTTTCGCTATTACTTTAGAGAACGATAGAATATTTATATATAGTATATAATTTGATCAGTGATAACACGAGGCAGGCACTGAAAGATAAAATTGTGCTGTCTCATTGTCTAGTTGTTCTATTTTATTTTTATTTACTTTTTTTTTCTTCTTCTTTTTTACTTGCATTACTTCCTATCGTTTCATCGGTAAACATATGAAAAGAAGAGAATACGAATTTCCCGCTAAGAGTAATAAGCTACGTCGATGTTACTACGTCGGTAAAACAGACTCTTATTTTGACAGCCTGAAATAACCTTAAAAATTCTTCCTCGCTCTTTTACGAAATAATTTTGAAAAGATCATTATTATTCTATCGTTATCATTTGATCCAATTGAAAATACATTGCATACCAATTTCTTTGACAATCCCTTCGGAAAGTACCTCCTTCGTAAAGTTCGTAATTTGGCCCTTTAAATGAGATAAGCCAGAAAGACTGTCACCAAACCACGCCATTTTAAACGATGATATTTACCGTTAAACCCACTTTTTAAAACACACAAAACTGATTATCTATTTGACGTCACGTACACAACATATTTTTACAGAAATTGACTTATTTATCACGTAAACATTAAATTAACATGATGACGTGAAAGACTCCATTAACCTTCACAAAATACAACACACGAACGCACTTATAAACATGGCCGACAACACTGACCATAAAATTACTATGGGTTAAGAGCTTGTTATTTATTTACAGCAGAGGTCAGTTCGATCAAAAAATAGTCCCATAATTTTTATCGTATCGTAACTGCAAAAAAAATAATAATCCTGTTAAATTTATTTAACAATTTTCTGTTAATTGGTTTAAGCGTGAAAAAAGGGAGAAAGAAAAAATTAAGTTGGAATTTTCATTCTGAAAATTGTTTAGGTAATATCGACAATGCGCATGCGTTAAAAGCGCCATCTGTGCTAACACGTACATTGGGTATCATTAAATTACAGTTTTTCTATTATCGTCGCTGGATAACTCGTCTTGCTCTACTTATCACTGGATGTTAATAAATTCTTATGCGTTGACGTTTATCGACACTTTTAGTTGGTACACTTCGTCTACAGATGGCGACACTAATTCGTGTTGGATTAATAAAAAGTTAAATCATTTCCGCGCATCGTCACAAATTTTCTTCTCTAACAGTTTATTACAATTTCGTCGGACATATCCTCGATTATTATTCACGTCCGTCGCGACTTTCGTTGTTACTATTGAAAACTATCTATTTTTAAAGATCGATAGTTATTTATTTAGAGAAATATTCCACCGCAATGATCGTATTCCAGTCGAAATAAAATTTTTCATCTTGGAATTCGTAATACGGAATTTCATATATTTTTCCACTTTACATATGCGTAAGTATATACATATATATATATATCGAGCGAGTATAAAAAAAAAGAAAAAAAAATAAACGTATATACGTACATACGTGGTGTATATATGAAAGAAAAGAAAAGAAAAGAAAAGAAAAGAAAAGAAAAGAAAAAAGGCCTTAAATTGCAGTTCGCTAAATACCCAACGGACATAAGCAATTAAAAGGTTACGATGTTTTTATGAAAATTATGTATGAGCGTATTACGGTCTCTTGCCTCGAATAACGAATAAAATAATACCAACAACAACAACAACAACAACACAACAACAATAACGATATTAACAACAGAAACAAACGTGCATTATTCGCAAATGTCAAACTAACTACTGCTACGGTCATTGAAAACTTCAATTTTAATTTTCATCAGAATTTAATAACTCTTTTATTTCTCGTTCGAGCATATATAAAAAAATTAAGTAAAAGAAAGAAGAAAGAAAAAAGAAAAACTAGAAAAAGAATATAATTTAGATTTTCTTCGATTTATGTGTGTATTTTGTAAAAAATAGTAAGCAAGTCGATCCTCGTAGTTATTTATCATCTCTCTCTCTCTCTCTCTCTCTCTCTCTCTCTCTCTCTCTCTCTCTCTCTCTCTCTCTCTCTCTCTCTCTTTCTCTTTCTCTCAAAGTAACAAGAGCATTACCTTTTTCATTTAGTTCAGAGCAAGAGATGATGAATTCGCAGACATGAGGATCGCTATATCGTACTTTCGAGGAATATCTTAATGGTGTGCACACTCGCGCGCGCAAAAGAGAGAGAGAGAGAGAGAAATAGAGATAGAGATAGAGATAGATAGATAGATAGATAGAAAAAGAGAGAGAGAGAGAGAGAGTCCACGAGAAGCCTAGCTATCTTGTTTCTTTTTTATTTCATTTTTTTTTGTCATTTTTTCCACATTTTTTTTTCTTTTACTTCTTTTGTTTTTCCTTTCTCTCTCTCTTTCTCTTTTTTTTTTGTTTCCCTATTCGCATCGAGGCATTAGGAAGCACGTCTGGCACGAGACCGGAGACTCTTTACTGGAGAAAGGTTAGTGATAGTAGTAGTAGTAATGTATTAGTAGTAGTATAGTAGTGAAGTAGTAGTAGTAGTAACAGATAGTAGATGTTCGAAAGAGAGGGATTGAACGCTTCGCTATGCCATACTCGAGAGAATACATTACAGTTATCGAGAATTATTTCAAGAGGGTCTCTCTCTCTCTCTCTTTTTCTCTCTTTTTCTCTCTCTCTCTCTCTCTCTCTCTCTCTCTGTCCAACCCTCCCCTTACTGTTCCTCCTCACACTCTATCTTTTGAAACGAAAAATAATCAACGTTCGATGAGACCCTTCATCGTTAATTCGTTTTTATAGCACGTGGTTTGATCAAAAGAAAAGGAGGAAGGGAGGGTATGAGAGATGAAAAAAGAAGAAAATCAAAGAGAAAGAAAGTGGAAATTAAAGGCGAAATCAATTGGGAATGACGATAAATTTTTATTACGAAAAATATTTTATATTCGCGGATGGATATTGAATATTAATCACGCGCATACGTATGTACGTGTATATGTGTGTGTGATGCGTGAGTCAAACGTTTCGAGGTTAATTCGTCGGAATATGTAATCGATCGGCCATTTGTAAATCTCGAATGGGATAATTTCGATTTTGATCGTTGGTACTCGTCGATAAACGTCGTTGGACTATATTGAGTTAACTTCGCGCGGTATTAATTTCGAATTAAAAGTGAGTGTGAAAAAGAAAGAAAGAAAGAAAGAAAGAAAGAAAGAAAGAAGAAAGTAAATAGTGCGAGGTGTTGAGAAGGAAGTGAGATAGAAAAAGTAGTAATATAAGTAGTAGTGTAGTAGTTTATTAGTAGGAGCAGTGCTAGCAATAGTAATATAAATCGGAGATGAGAAGAGGAAGAAGAGAGAGGATGAAAAATAAAACAGAAGAAGAAGAAGAGGAAGAAGAAGAAGACGAAGAAGACGAAGAAGAAGAAGAAGAAGTTAGCCAGAGGCATATCCGAATCCTTCGAGAACTCAACTCCGGTTCAGTTTCATTCGAACGAAGGCAGTGCCCTGATCAACGTTCTCTTCGTCCTTTTCTTCAATATACAGAAAGAAACAGATAGATAGACAGAGAGAGAGAGAAAGAGAAAGAGTGAGTGAGAGAGAAAGAGAGTGAAGGTAGTGGGGAGTCGGCGGCCACCAATCAGCGAGGTCGTTCAGAGCCGGCGAGGCACGAAGTTCCTTCGAGTTCGTTCGCTCGTTCGCGCTAGTTCGCGCTAGTTCGTTCGTCGTCGTCGTGATCGTCGTCGTTCGTTTGTTCGTTCGTTCGTCGTCGTTCGTTTGTTCGTCGTTCGTTCGTTCGTTCGTTCGTTCGTTCGTACGCTCATACGTTCGCTCGCTCGCTCGCTCTTCTTACTTCCTTTCGCGCGAGTTCCTACGAACGTGAATCTTTCCGCAGAACGCAGAGGAACGCGACGAGGACGATAGCGCGCACCGCAAACGCGCTCTGCCACCTGACTGACATGTCACGCTGTCTTTTCTTTCCTCTTCTTTCTTCTTCTTCTTTTTCTTCTTTTTCTGACTACTCTTCTTTCTTTTCTTCTTCTGTTTCTGATCTTTTTTCTTACTCTTCTTCCTCTTACTCTTTATCCTCTTTTCTTCCATTTCTTTCTATTCTCATTCGTCGTTCTCCATCGTGAGTGAGAAATAAAACCGCACTAAAGAACACTTTTCTTTCTTTCTTTTCTTTTCTTTTTTACTTTCTTTATTTCTTTCTTCTACTTTTTGTTTCACTTTCTGTTTCTTTCTTTCTTTCTTTCTTTCTTTCTCTACTCTTTCTATCATCTCTTTTTATTTATTTTCAAATCGACACGTTCGTTAATCGACAATTTCTAACCCGGTGAAATAAGTTCCCCGTTTACGAGTAAAAAGAGGATACGACCAGTATCGTACCGCGTAGGGTTTTATTTTATATATATATATATGTATATATGTATGTATGTATGTATGTATGTATATATATATTTTCGTATTCCTCTCAAGAAGAAAATCCTTCGACGATGATTGGCTGCTGTTGCTGCCGCCGATATTGCCGTTACTGTTTCTGCTTCTGTTACGTTGAACGATCACGATTCTCTTTGGTGGATCCGTCGTCCGATTTTGGTGATCGAGGTGAGCATCATTTTTTCTTCTTTTCTTCATTTTTCTTCATTTTTTTTTTTTTATCATCGAACACATTCGCATGAATTTTATATATCGAAACGTTTGAAAGTAACGATTTCATTTCGTATATTTGCGATCGTGCTTTCGTTCCAACGAATTTCAAACCTTCATTTTGTCAGTTTGTTCTATATACATATATATATATATATATACATAGTATAGAAAAGTGAAATGAAATTGGAAATATATAAAAAATATTGAATGAATATATAGAAAAAATTATTCGTACAAATCTTTATTCGTGAATGTTATATCGAAATGATTGTATGACGAAAGAAATCGATATAATTTAAGATTCGACATTTTTTAGTGGTTATGTATTACGTTCGAAGGATTTATTTTATTATATAATTTATTGTTAGAATTTTATATATATATATATAGCTTTTTATTCGTCTTTTTATCGACGAATATATATATATATACGTACATTATTGGTTTTTTGTTCTCGATATTACAAAAATAAGAATATAAAAATGGGCTAATAATGAAGTTCTTAAAGATGAATATATTTACAAGTATCTGCAATATTTTTCTTTTCTTTCTTTTCTTTTTTTTTTTTTTTCAATGCATATTATACATCAAAAATAGAAAACGATTATTTTATCACAAGTCGAATCAATTCTATTCGATAGATCACGAATCATCGTTACAATTATATCACGTTTTTTCTACATAGAGGTTATAAATGTTCGAAATTTGGAGAGAATTGAAAGCGCGGGAATTTTGAAAATTCGTGTTACTACTTAACATGGAAATATATTCTCACGTGCATATATATATATATAATTATTTTTTAATAAATTATTCGACCAATATGATCTAACTTGAAATGAAATGAAATGAATTGAATTGAATTGAATCACGATAAATGTAATGACCTTTGACCTACACGTCCGGTGTAATTAAGTCCTTTGAAAAATTTCATGGTAGACGTACGAGATTTTTCCTTTTCTTTTTCTTTTTCTTTTTTCTTCTTTTTATTTTTTTTTTTATTTTGTTGTATCTTTATGGAGGACAATGGTATGGCTAATGGGGGTATTCACTATTACATACCAAGGTTATATCGTCGCTATTTCAAGGGAATTCTTGGATGGGAAAAAGAATTGCTCTTGTCTTGTGCATCGGACATAGCCATGCGTTTCTTTCTTTCTTTCTTTCTTTCTTTCTTTCTTTCTTTCTCTCTCTGTCTCTTTCTTTCTTTCTTTCTTTCTTTCTTTCTTTCTTTCTTTTCTGTCGCGTGCATGCACGTGTGAGGGAAATAAAAATCGTCGAGTTACGGGAACGCGTTGCTTCCACATTCTTTCAGAGTATTCGAATACGATGTCTCTTTGAAAGAGAAAATCTAAGAATAAGTAATCGTTCTTTTTTCTTTAAAGGTTGTATATAAAGTTTGGTTAATTTCTTTTTATTTTTATTTCTTTTTTATTCTTATTGAAATTGTATATTATCTTTATTAAATTTTAATGATTGAATATTTCAAATAAATATATCGAAATATCAAACGATTCTTAGGTTATAACGAAGCAGTTTTTGAAATCGAAAATCTATACGATTGTTATATTTTTTTTTAATGTTATATAAAACAAACATGTTTCGTTTTTTTTTCTTTTTTTTTTTTTTTCTTCAAAAGAAGTATTATATAAAATTTCTATATCTCCCTTTCTCTCTCTATATCCGTCTCTCTCATTTATTTCTCTTTTTACATTTTCATAAGAAACAACCGATCGATTGATTCTATTACACTCGAAATTATCTCGATGGTATCGAACGATTCTTAGATTATAACAAGGATCATTGATCCAGTCGTTACTCATTACGTTCGAGATTTCTTTTCTTATTCGTTCTGTTGCAATTCGGAAAGGAATTGATCCTCTGTATAAATTCATATCCTTTGGAATGGGAATCAGGAAAATCCTTTTAACTAATTCAAAGGACATCCTTATCGATTATGCGATAATCATTGGCATTGAATACGATTGTGATCGGTTTTTAAGAGAAACAAAGAAAGAGATATTGAGAGAGAGAGAGAGAAAGAGAGAGAGAGAGAGAGAGAGAGAGAGAGAGAGAGAAATGAAAAGAGAGGTTAGAGTTGAGGTTGAGAAGTTATAATAGTGGGGAGAAGTTAACGGAGGTGAGGAGGAGATTAATTAGAAGACGTCGCGTACTTCTTGGAATACTTTATCGGTCGTCGTCTTCGTCGTTGTTGTGTCGTCGTAGTAGCACTTGGAATTTGATTTTCAAGTTAACGTTTCTTTCTAAAGGACGACTCTGTGCTCTATCTCTCTCAATTTCTTTCTTTATTTCTTTCTTTCGACGACGACGACGAAGACGAGGACGAGAACGACGACTGATGAATTCTTATGCAGAGAGATATACATATATACATACGTACATATATATATACATACATACTCACCACCGTGTGTATATATGTGTGTACGCATATTCATTCAAATATTTGTCTATGTATTATTAAACGAATTAATTACTCGCGGTTCTGTCATACCAACGTTAGTAAATTGAGGTTAGGAAATGTTCTCGTTTCAAATTCTACCGACAAATTTTTTAATTAGAAATAATTCAATAGAAAGAAAGAAAGAAAGAAAGGAAAAATGTAAAGAGAGAGAGAGAGAGAAAGAGAGAAGATAAGAGATAAAGATTGATTTCTCTTTTACTCTCTTTTATATATTCTCCGTGAAAATATTCTCATATGTATATACATACGTATGTATGTATGTATGTATAGATAGATAGAAAACAAGCACGTTTCGTTATAAAGTAGGTTTAATATTTATTCGATTAATTCGCATGATTAATTATTACTATTATTACCTATCTTTATACATATTACTATGTATAAATATTTTATGTAAAGAATGAGATAGTGTGAAGAAAGTGGAGTGGGGGGGGAAAGAAAGAAAATGATTGGAGAGAGTAACAAATCCGTTAATTTGATTGGATAGACCGAATAAACGGTTTCCAATCGATTTAAAAAAAAAAACAAGAACAAAAAAAAGAAAGAAAAATAAAAAAAAATATATTAAAAAAGGACGGGAGAAAAAGAAAACCGAAAGAAAAATCGTCATATCTCTCGTCTTGGCGTTACGGTTGGTCGAATGTGTACTATATTGTACCAGGCTGATTAATAAAGGCAGACTTCCCTGCAATTAGTTCTGCGATATGGGTTAACCGTCGCAATTTGTTAAGCCCCGTCGCTTTCTGTTACACGAAGAGAGATACAGATTCAGGAATTCTGGATACGAAACCTGTTTCCCAGAGCGTCGTATAAACGTTCTATGTACAATACATACATATATGTATATACGTACGTACGTATGTAGGTACGTAGGTATGTAGGTACATACGTATGTACGTATGTATGTATATATGTTTGTATATATATATGTATATATATATATATATATATGTACGTACGTCGTTCCTTCCTTCGAGAGTTCAATGGCACTCAGAATGCGAGAGTTCGGCACATCGAAGAGACATTTTTCATGAGACGAACCGATCACAAGTATTTATTTACTCACTTGAATTCGATATATTTCTTTTTCTTTTTTCTTACTATTCTTCTTTTTTTTTTTCATTTTTTATATGTTCTTTTTATCTTTAACTAGGTCGACAAAATCGATTATGTCATTTATACGTATATAGGTTGGAAATGTTTGAACAAGGTTATGTTTGTTGTTTTTTCAAGTATTGTATCAATGATCATATTTTCTTTTTTCGGTTTCTTTTTTGTTCTCTTTTTTGTAACGTTTAGATATTGAAAATATTGAGATAAATATCATTTGTCGTTTGTATTATTATCGAAAAGAAGTGACATGTATAATACCGTTGTCTTTCAGATAATAGGTATTATATAATCTGTTGTAAATATTTTATAATAATCTTGTCACGAAGTAGATAATGAAACTTATAAAAAATGTATAATTTAAGAAACATTGTATTAAATGTAAAAGTTATAATAGAGAGACAATGATATATAACCTCAATGTACACTGGATTATATTTATATAATGATATTGTTTAAAAATTTAGATATTATAACTAAAATGAAAGAAATGAAAGAAACTTATTTATATATTTTAAACAACAAAGAAATTGAAATACTATTATTGATCATATCTAGCAAAACAAAATTATATTAAACCATTACATTTCCAAAGAGAATTATAATAAAACTGCATTGATATAAGTTGATGAAAGAAAATGAAATGGAATTAGATAATATAAAATAAAATTATATTAAAAGATATGAAAATGAAAGCAAAGAACGTATGTTATCATGGAAAGCAATTAAGAATTCTTTCATTTTACTAGATTTTAATATCTTTCAATATTACAAAAGGTTTCATGAAAATGTTATCATCCCTTGTTTCGTTACAAAAAGCTTTTATACTTTGATCTCTACATCTTTTTTCTTTTTCTTTCTTTCTTTCCTTTTTTTTTTTATATTCATTCTCGACATACATATAAGAAAATCCTGGCTCTTACTCTCACTCTCTCTCTCTCTCTCTTTCTCTCTCTATTTTTTTTTCTTTTCTTTTTTTTCCCGTTGATGTCCCGTTGACCTAATTTCACTTGAGTTGTCCTTTGAAAGTCGTGCGAATATTCGAGAATAATAATGAAGCTTGGTGAAAAAGTAATTCGTCAGGAACGTTTTCGTTGTCGTCGTCGGATGTGTATGTATGTATAATGTCGACGAGGATGAATGGAACTCGATCGTTCATGAAAATAACGACTTATGTTCACCATGACGTGGATTGACTTAAGAAAAAAGAAAGAAGAGAAGAGAAGAAAAAAGAAAAGAAAAGAAAGAAAAAAAAACTATATCAAACGATGAAGAGAGAGAGAGAGAGAGGCCAGGGTACAGAGTGATCTAAAAGTTTCTAAGTGATTATAAAAAAATCAATTACTATTTTTTCTTTTCAACTTTTTAGACTAGTAATCAGCTTTACGATCTGAAAAGAAAAAGAATATTAACTGAACTAAATTTAACTAAAGTTAATTAACAGTGATATTAGCTACTAGATTTTTATTACGATTAAATATTTTAAATAATTCTTGAAAAGATCATATATATATATATATATATATATATAATCGTTCAAATAAATTTCAAGAAAATATCTTCATTTATTAATAAAAGAAGAAACAAAAAATAACGTTTTACTCGCAATTTGTTATTCGAAGAAGAAACGTAAAAAAAGAAAAAGGAAAAAAAAAAAGAAAAAAGAAAAAAGAAAATGTCGAATCTTATCATTATAAATTCGTATCGTTTTATAATTTGAGCCTCTCTCTTCTTCTCTCTATTTCTCTCTGTATGAATTTTGCTTGAACACAGAAAACTCGACGTGCTTTAAACACCGACCTACTGGATTTATATTCACCGATTAATCTTTCCTCCTTGCCGAGGTAATACGCCGGATGACTTCTTGCAAGAAGAAATGGAGGAGGAAGAAGTGAAAGAAAAAGCAAAGAAAAAAAAAAAGGAAAAAGAAAAAGGACGAGAAGGAAGAGAGAGTGTATATGTGTGTGTGTGTGTGTTTGTATGTGAATGAGAGACAGAAGGAGAGAAAGAGAAAGAGAGAGAGAGAGAGAGAGATGAAACGAGAAAATAGTAACGCTTTCACGCGATATGGTTCCCCATAAGTTTCTCTGATCCTTGTATCCTTTCGAACGATTTACGTTCTTGATTCCTTACCACATATCTTTTACTTCTTTTTTTTTTTCTTTTGTAATCTATCCGTTTTTTTCTTTTTACTTATTTTTTTTCTGTCTTATCACATTTACACTGGATGAATCAATTAATCATTATCGATCGTTAGAAAAATATAGAAAATTTTCTTTTTTCTGTTTTCTTTTCTTTTCTTTTCTTTTCTTTTCTTTTCTTTTCTTTTCTTTTCTTTTCTTTTCTTTTCTTTTCTTTTCTTTTCTTTTCTTTATGTGATATTTATTTTTCATAAGACCATATATCCATAAAACGTGATCCGATAAAAAATTTCTGTAGTATCTTTTTCTGTTTATTTCTTTTATCTCTCTTATTATTTTATTTTATTTTATTTTTGGTTTCTTGCGATTAATTTACAATGCAAAAGGTTAAATGTTCTTTGCGTTCTTAGAAAATTGAATTTTTGAAAATAATTGAAATAATTGAAATGATTCTTAAGATTCTTTAAGTATAGTACAAGTTTATATACTACGTATACTGTTTCATGTGTGCTGTCTGTGTACGTATATGTGTGTCGCGTGAGTCATGCCGCGCGAATTACGCTTATGTTCTTCTGCGTGTACTTCTAAGGCGAGACAAAAGGGTAGAAAAGGAAGAGTAAAATCCTGCCAGACAGAGAGAAAGAGAAAGAGAGAAACAAACAAACAAACAAACAAACAAATAAATAAAAATAACCACGAATAAAGATAAACGTTCGTAGATTTTTTAAAAATTCTAATTTGTTAATACGAATTAATGATATTGCAATACATTAAACAATAGTCATCAGACAAATCTAAATTTAAAAAAAAAAGAAAATGGTAATATTTGAGGCCATTTGCATTTACGCGACTTGACAATAAACAGCTATAAGAATTATTTCTTAATTTTTCTAATTTGTCAATAAATAATACGTGACAACAAAGTAATAAAATATTACTATCACGTATATTCACATTATTACACATAACCTACTACATATACTCATAGAACACGTATAACTATTACATCTAACGATACAAACTTGCTACGTAAAACCGTACTACACATAAATTATTACATATACTCGACATATTACACATCTATATTATATATACCCATACATACACAGAAAAGAAATAAGAATTGCTACATAAACCCATACTACTGAGATAAATCCTAACATATAACCTACTCCCATATTACACATCTATATATTATTATATCTACTTGATTCTATACATAAACTATTACATATCTATATTCTTAACGCATATATAAACTACTACTACTACTACTACTACTACTACTACTATTACTACTATTACACACACATACAACAAATAAACTATTATACATATCCGATATCTCTTATAAATTACTACGTACATATCTACTTACACTACTTATACGAATAGATTCAAATATATATATATATACATATATATACACTCATATACATACACACATATATATATGTATCATAGTGTTCGTATTTTCAAGCGACGGAACGGAATGCATAGTAACCAGTTTGGAAAGTATCTTAAGGTACGACGTTTTATGCATATGCGTACAACGTTACCGTGCTGGACATGTCCAAGAAGCAATCTTCCACGAGATGTAACGTAGGGGGGAACTATGTTGTAACGGTAAAGACGAGTAGCCACGGCTTATACGCTGTCCTTCGATAGGCAGCTTCTATTTATAAGTTTTCGAATGGCAATGTAGTAAAGGTTGAATCGATAGGGAATCCTATTAAATAAATTTGTTATTCCATCGATCGGTTCGATCATCACGAGTCAAAGGGTAAAAGAATAAAAGAAGAAGAAGTAGAAGTAGATCTGGTTTTGAAGTAGTCGATAATGACGACGTTATTAATTGCGACAATTTTTATTTTTATTTTTTATTTTTTTTTTATTTTATTTTTTTATTTTTTTTTTTAATGTTTTTATTTTTATTTTTCTTTTCTTCATTGCGATCAAGATTTTTTTGGTCGTGAGATCGAGGTCGTTTAATTGGTATTCTAATTATTAAACATCGATTGATGTTTTAGAACTTTTCATTGATTTATTTTTTAAGGGTTAAGAATTACGACTTCCGGTTTATTTATTCATGATACCGATTGTGAGTTTGAATACGTCAGAATTACGTGTTCATCGGGTTCGTATCTTTTCATGAATTATTCATAGGGCTCGTATATTCTTTTTTTTTATGAATGAATTTGCTCGACATTTTTATGAGGTATTATAAAAAAAAAAAAAAATGTTCGATTCTTGTTTATGGTTGTCTTGTGAATAATATTAGAAAAGTTATTTATTACTTATTGGATTGGAGTATGTGTATGATATAATCGAAAACTGCGAATGTAAAAAAAAAATAAAGATTAGTACGAATAGATTGGAATTGTTTGTTTAATCATCGATACATTCTTAAGGGATATTTTGTTTCTTTTTCCCAAACGAATTTGCTCGAAATTATTTTATGAGAAAAAGAAAGCTGTACTTGTATATTTCTCATATTCTAATATTCTAAATTTAATATAATTCTCTTCTCATATTCTCATATTCTAATATTTAATATCTTACGTCATAAATTATATCAAGTTTTAAATAATCTAAAAAAAAAAAGAAAAAAGAAAAACTGAATAAAAATTAAAAAAAAAAAATTGTAAAATCTTAATTTTAATTCGATGAAATGGAACTTTAGCAGCCATATTAGCGTTATCAAATGATACTGAATATCATTTTTCAGGATGCGTGAAGCCGGCAAGCGGATGAAGGAGTAAGCTGAGAGGAGGAGGAAGGATTCGTTAGGGAAGTATAGTGAGGAAGAAGCTATAGACGCTATGGTGGTGGAGTGGTTGTGTCCTGGACTTAGGCCCACCGGAAGCCGTAGGCCCCGGCTCCTCCACTGCAAAGTGATTCTTCTTGACGAGCATGAATTATTGCAGGACGTATTGGTGAGTATACAAAACAATTTTTTATTTAATTAATCGAATTAATATATTTACGATCTGTGCACCCGCAAATATAAAAAACAATCTAATCGAGCATATCAATTTTTTTATACACTGTATTATAGCGTTAATAGAATTTTATGTTTAAACGAAATTGATCAGTTTTATCTTACATTGATAAGATTTTGTTTGTCTAACAATTTATAAGAAGTGTTATTAATATAAAGGGAATTATATAATCTATGATCCATAGATCCATGAATCGACAGGTTATATGAATGATTAATTTATTATCGCGCGAATTTATAATTCTTCAAAATTAAACTATTACCTTCTTCTTCTTTTTTTTTTTTTTTTTAAACGACTGAATTGTAACGAGAAAATTAGGCGGGCCGGAATTTCTTGGATGATTCGAAAAAAAGAACAATGAAAGAAAATAAATCAATTATACCTTTTTCAAGAAAGAAAAAAGAAAGTCTCTCAAGCTCGTTTCTTTCTCAGATCGTTAAACGTAACAGGTACGAAAGCTGTGAAACGAGTTAAAAATGATAGTCTCGCGAAAAAGTCTAAATTGATTTTTAAATATCACCTTGAAACTTTTGGCCCATCTAAGATCATTTTCGAACTCGTCCAGTATATTACGATAATACGTATATACATACATACACACACGTATATATAAATGTATATATATAGAGAAGCGAAATACGGATTATAGTTTCGAGAAGACAAATCGAGTTATCGACAAATCGATCGAACGATTTATACGAAATTGATCGTTAACTCAGTATCGTTTTACGATCAATTTACGAGAACTCTCGACTGCGATCATCGACGACGATCATATACTATCGTATAATATCTCTCTCTTTATCTTTCTCTCTGTATCTATCTATCTATCTATCTATCTATCTTTCTCTTTCTATCTCTCTTCGAACGAGCTTATATACGAGATATCGTCGCGGAAAACGTACGTTTTAATCGTTCGATATGCGCCCATGTAAAGTAAAGCGATATCATGGAATGCAATGAAGTGTTGATTATGTACGTTCTATATAATACGTGTATCTATTACATATATATATATATATATAGTGTATGGTGTAGGTGTAAACGATGAGTATCGAGTTTCCATATTTTCCAACGTTTATAACACCAAACCTTCCATAGAAACTATTCTATGGAATACATTACATACAACATTTATTCGATAATTTCGATCACGCGATCGTTGTTTATTAAATTATTTAAACGATAACGTTCAAAAATTTAGATCTATAAAAAAAAATATATATATTGATTTATCAATTTCGTGATATGTTTTGTAGAAACTATTATTATTAAAGCTCGACAAAAATGAATATTTTCGAGGATTCGACGTATACTCCGATGATTGTCTCTTTTCATACGAATTTTGCTAGGATTAAAAATTAATAGTATAATTCAGTATATATAGGGTGATTCATTGAATTAAGTAAAATTAGTAATGATAGAATTAATCGATATATATATATATATATATTTTTTCCTTTTCTGTATTTTCTTTTTCTGTTTCATTTTTTCCCTCATAAACTCGAAAGCACGACAATAAATATTTCAAAGTTAAATGTATGGGTGGGTGTCTATGAACTACTACTGTATGCTCTTAGAAAACGTTTGTTGGTCTATTCGATATATAATAACTGTCGGAGCTCGACGCAATTTCGCGCAAAAGGCCGTCAGGTTATGGGCACCCTGTTAATTGCCATTGGGCCCTAAGGGCCCCGACGTATACGATAATGTACTCGTCGTCCCATAGTTCATTCTCTATCTCTTTTACTCTGTTCGGATGTTCTTTCGTTCCTTGTTGTTGTTTTCTTCTTCTTTCTTCTTCTTCCATTCTATCGTTCTTCCTTTAGGTGAAATTTCTTCATGTAAAATACATTGCGTACAAGAAAATATCTATATATCTTTTTATGGTAATATACGTTTTTTCGTAATAATAATAATAATAATAATAATAATAATAATAATAATAATAATAATAATAATAATAATAATTATTATTATTATTAATTTTAATTTGTTTTTAATAATGTTACAAATTCAACATATATTTAATATATATATAATATAAAGAATACTTGAATTATATATCATTGATAAATTACAATAAAAAGAAGAATGATACTCTGTAGAAAAACAATCCGATATACGTTTATCATTTACATAATAAACGTCAAAATTCTTCTCAAAATTCAAAACACTATTACATACCTACAAATATAAATATTATACAATAAATAAAGACTACCAGTGTATATCGGTAAAAAGTAATTTACGATGGTAGTAGTACGATCTTCGTTGGAATTAACAAAAATTGATATTTTTTAATGTTGAATAATTTCGAAAGGCTTTAAAATCTTGCCGACCACCACGAACCTAAGGAAAATCGTAAATTACCGATCATGATTGCCCCCCCACACCCTAATGGATGCCCTACTGCCGGTTAAAATCGCTTTTGCTTCGTAATGGAGAAGGCACGAGAGAATCTTGAGATCCTTTGCTATCTCTCTCTTTCTCTCTCTCTCTTTCTCTCTCTCTCTCTCTCTCTCTCTCTCTCTCGTTTTTCTCTCGTTTCTCACTCTCGAAGGATTCGAAAAGATCTCAAGTATCGATCGAGACCCGTTCTTTCGGTGGCAAATTAACAGGCATTTGACGCGTGGGAGAAGGAGATCCTTTGCTCGATTAGTTCTCCGCGTATGGTTTATGACTTAACGACGTAATGAGAGGTGGGCTTTAATTGCCGCAAAGTACACGCTTATAACCGAGCCTGGACGAGCCTTGGACGAAGTCCTGTATGAGGGATAGGGCGGGTTGAGGGCTGAGAAGGTTGCAGGAAGGGTTCGACGAAGGGATACGCGCGTTGAGACTCTCTCTCTCTCTCTCTTTTTCTTTCTTTCTTTCTTTTTCTTTCTCTTTCGAGTTTTGTAACATTAAACCTCTCATATCGTGTCTCGTGACACCCTGTGCTTTTACGCTCTTACGCTTTCTTTTCCGAAGTAAAGAAAAGAAAAAAAGGAAATAAAGGGAAGAAAAGGAAGAGAACAAAACAGGGAACTAAGAAATAGATATTAAAAAATGAGAGAGAGAGAGAGAGAGAGAGAGAGAGAGAGAGAGAGAGAGAGAGAGAGAGAGAGAGAGAGAGAGAGAGAGAACAAAATGCAAGGGAGAATTGTTCATGCAAAATTTGAGAATCTGATTTAAAGAGTTATACGATCGAACAAGTAATGATAAATGAATATTGACAATCTTTTCTTATATTCATAGACTGAATACGTACGCAAAAACAAAATATGAAAACACCAATATATCTTACATTATTATTTACCATTCATTCGTTCATTCATTCATTCATTCATTCATTCATTCATTCATTCATTCATTCTTCTTTTCCTTTCTCTTCCTTTAAATAATTATTTATCAATGTCTGTCGTACGAACAATTTTCTTTTTCTTCTTGTGAATCGTTTCTTCCTTTTTCTATTAATAGATAATGAAAATAGACGTAGATCGATTCGCATAGATCGCTATCGTTAATCTAAAACGTCGACCAATCACATGATCGTTCACTTCGTTTCACTCTTAACGATCTCAACTATCTCACTGTCTCTCTCTATCTATCTATCTATCTATCTCTCTCTCTCTCTCTCTCTCTGTCCACTCGTCCGTCATTAGAAGCACGCGACATTTCTCCCCTCCTCTCCACCTCTCCCCCCCACTCTTTTTCCCCTCCCTCTCTTCGTTCTTAACATTCTTACGGTTCAACACAACAGAGTCGAAGAGAACTTTTTCTATCTCTATCTTTCTCTTTCTCTTTTTCTCTGTCCTCTTCTTTCTCTCTTTCTCTGTCCCTATGGGATCGGGCCCATTTCCGTTAATGCACCATTGACCAACGAGAACAGTTCTTCTCTCCGATTGGACGCAAAAAATCTACTCTCGAAAAAAGCTGCTCTCTTTCACGACGTTCTCTTTTACATCCAATTATCGCATTATCTCGTCACTCCTTCGACAATGGGAATGAAAATAATAAAATCGAGACGTCCGAAATATCTGCCTTTTTTCTTCTTCTTCTTCTTCTTCTTTGTCTTCTTCTTCTTCATCCTTTTTCTTCTACTACTATTTCTTCTATTGTTTTCTTTGTTTTTCTCTTTGACTTTTTCTTTCTCTCTCTCTCTTTTTTTTTCTTTTTTTTTTTTACTTTTCTTCATCTCTTCGTTTCATTAGTGCAGCAATCTTTTTCTCCATCGCAACCGATGAAAATTTTTAACTAGAAAGAAGATATTAAAGAAATTATAATTTAAATATCGATTATGGATAAATAATGATGAAAGGAAGAAAAATGGCGGTTCGAAAGTAGCTGGGAGGATTTTTTGAAAAGAATTATTCCAAATAAAAATACACACACACACATATTATATATATATTTTTTTGAAAGAATTTTTGAAAAGTATATAAAAAGATCATGAATATTGTCGTGGTCTATAGGATTTAAAAAAAGAAAAAAGCCAATAAATCTCCGTTCGTTCTTTTAGAAAAGAATGCTTTCTCGTTACTAAACAAAAATATAATACTTCGTCCCATTTCTCTCTCCTTTTTTTTCTTTTTCCCAACAAGAATTTTCGAGAAACTTTTTTTTATAAAAAAAAAGAGAAGAAAGATCGTGTTGGTTGTTGTTCGTGGTACTACTATATAATAGGGTTACTACTGGCATTAAATCTCTTAATGCCCGACGAAAGATCGTAGTATTCGTCTTCCTTAAAGGGCAAAAGGAAAAGGGATAACCGATCGTCCCGCAATACTCCTCACCCCTTTTCTCCAGAAGAAGCACACGAACCCATTGGAGGATTCCGTAGGCAGAGACGGCTCGCAAAACGCCTTTAATTAATTCCAATTACGGACGCTCCCAGGGACCGAAGTCCGTGCTTACTATCTATTATGTTCCGTCTCTTACTTTCCCTCCCCCTTTATATTCGCAGTAGCTACGAATGGAAACGATCAGAGAGAGAGAGAAAGAGAGAGGGGGGGAGAGGAGAGGGAAAAAGAATTTTACTCGCGAGTTTTAAACTTCTACGCACGCGATATCTCTCACGCCTTTATTCCATTCTTAGATGGCACTATCGCTATAATTCTTTGTATTTTTTTCTTCCTTTTAATTGGTACCGCATTTAGGAAATTAATTTTCTAAAAAACATATCCGACGCACGTTTTTATTATGTTATTTTATAAAGAAACGTTTGTCACGTGTCCATCTACCTTTCTCCTATCTTTTTCTTCAAAATTACACGTAAGACGACGACGAGAATAATAATGAATTGTAATCAAATATAATAGTATAATAATAATAATAATAATAATAATAATCAAATGAAAAAAATGAGAATCTTGTTGTAGACAAATTTACAAATAGATCATCGTATCTATCGTATAAAGAGAAAAATAAAACTACGGATCATTCTTAATAACGTTTCTATCAAAATTACACGAGATAATAACGATGACGATAATAACAATAATTTAATAATAAATTAATCAAACGAAGAACGAGAATTATTTCCCCCCCTCTCTCTCTTTTTTCTTTTTTTTTTTTTAAATCGTTGAAATAATTTTGATACTTTTTTTTTTTTAAATATATAATGAAGATTGAAGTCGAAGATGATGTTAGTGGGTGGTGAGGGTGAGAGTATATAGTGTAGTATTTGATTGAGGAAATACAAGGATAAAGAGGAGAATTTAAACCGTGAAGGACGATCGTGTGCCTTTCTATGGGGTGGAGGAGGGGGGTTGAGTGCAGGGATGCTGGTTGAGAGGGGGAGAGGGACGTAATTGCAACGAAACGTTTCCATTTATCATCGTAGGAATTCGTTTGATTAACCCTCGACTCGTAAGACGATGATTTATCTTGACTCCTCGACTACTACTTCGCGTTGGTAATAGTAGTAGTACTAGTAGGTAGTAGTAAGTAAGTAATAGTAATGATAGTAGTAGTAGTAGTAGTAGTAGTGTAGTAGTAGAGGTATACGCCTTAGGAACGACCCATTATCGGCTTTCTTCAGGGCCGCATTTATACATTTCTAGGCCCTAGTTACACAACGTCCATCTTGAAAATCTATTTCAATAAAGTCAATTTATTTCTTATTTCCTTCAATATCAAATTCATACGCTTTCTTTTCTTAGTTTCTCTTTTGATTTTTTTTTTTTCTTACGACTTTGATTTTGTCGAATATAGTGGATTATTTTTTTTTCTTTCTTTTTAATCGTGTCAACCGAGAAGCGAGAGGACTAAGGTTTTTTTTTTATTTCTTTTTCTTTCTTTTTTTCTGTGTCAACCGTGATAGAGAGCGAGTATTATCAGCTTGTGAATGTGTAATGCGCTTTACGATAAATGCGGCACTGGTTTTCTTGTTTATGGTGTTCTATGAAAAAGGGATATATATAGAACGTGTTTCTTCTTCTTGTTAAAATTATAATAATAATAATAATAATAATAATAATAATAATAATAATAATTATTATTATTATTATTATTATTATTATTCTCTTAGATCTTTTTCTCGGTTTAGACCTACCACAGCTACATACATGCCGGCTAACATGGATAATCGAATAATGATGCATATCGCGTTAATACACCTTAACAATTTTCAATCTTTAAACATGGATTATACGGCCGCCTTGCGAACGATTCGTCTTAAACGTCAAACTGGTAGCTTCTCGTAGATTTCATTTTATTTTTTGTTCGTTTGTTCATTCGATTTTCTTCTTTTATATTCGACTCGCTCGAGTAGTAACAATTTTGTGGTCGAACAAAAAAAAAAAAAAAAAGATACAAAGTAACAAATAATCGGCGAAGTTTAAAAAAATTAATGTTTGTAAAATCAATCCTTTCCCGTGCGTTTTATTTTTGTTAGCTAATCGATTTATCGATTTATTTATTTTTTTCACGTATCGTTTTTCCTTTTCTTTTTTTAATAAAATTTTTTCTCTCAGCATACGCACAGTATATGTTTTTTTTTACGTTCTTAATTGATATATGTTTCCATTCTTTTCTTTCTCTATTTACATATATAAAATTAATTCACGTTTTTATTTATTTTGAAAAAAAAAGAAAGAAAATGACAGAGAAAGAAAGAGAGGGATGATCGTAGAAAGAAAAGAGAAGATATTACCGTAGTCTATCGGCTTACAAAGTCGATTATTTATATCTATGTTGTACATAGATTGCTCGTTTGTATGTTTAACGAGTAAAAGAAAAAGAAAAAGAAGGAAAACCAGAAAGAAAGGAAAAGATGACACTTAACACTAAGACGTCTTTAATACGTGCGACGTCGGAGTTATAATTTTACGGATTAATATTTCCTATCCCAGCAGGTTCTATCCTTATGCTGGGATATGGTCCGACTATAGTAGTATAGTTTGGTATAGTCTGACAACGTTCGTGCCAGACCACTGCTGTTTCTTACGAGCCGATTATGCGACAAGGACGAAGTACTTAAGCCTCTATCTTCCTGTATCTTTCTCTCTTTCTCTATTTTTTATTCTCCAAGTAGCTGTTATCTATCTATCGCGTTTAATAATTTTAATTATTGAATATATTCAATACTTCATGCTTCAATCCAATAAAATATTTATTAGAAAAACAAAGAAAAAAGAAAAAAGAAAGAATAGAAATAAACTAACAAAAGTAGAAAAGTAAAAATAGAAAAATAATTTCTTTTTCGTATAACATGATATTTGTTATTCCTACTAATTAACATTATTTTTTATATATTTGTATAGTATAATATTAATCGGTATATTATTATCATTATTATCGATTTTTATCATTATTATCGAATATTATCGAAAAGAAAAATATTGTTAAGAAGAAACAAAAAGAAAAGAGGAGAAAAGAAAAATTATCTTACTCGTTAATGTTCGCGTTCTCTTGGAATTGTTATGGAATAAAAATTACAGAAGAAGAACGAGAAGAAGAAGAAGAAAAAGAAAAAAGAAATCGTACGAGAGTTAAGGCCTCGTTGATATATTATTCTCCGAACTATACTGTTCTTACATAATTCAACGTCCAATTTGAGATAAAGAACGTCTCGATATCCGTGAAGCGATATTCGTCTTCGGAGCTTGTAATTACCGATCCATCGAATTTAAGAGGGTGGGGGGTGGGGGGTGGAAGGGACCTACCCAAGAAGTTTGTAGTAAGAGAGAGAAAAAGAGATAGATAGATATAAAAAAAGTAGTAAGTATTATATACAAACAATAACCCTTTACATGCATATATATATAGTTGTATTTTCTAGTACAGAAAAATTTCAATTGAATTTAATACGTTTCTTCTTATATAAGACAAAAAGATATACCCCAATCATATTCACACCCTTCAGACATTCGTTGATCCCATTGGTTGCCACGAACAAGAAAAAAAAAGAAACAGAAAAAGGAAGGGAGGAAAGGAAAAAAGAAAAAAAAGAAATGTGAAGAAGAAAAGAAGGAGAAAAAGTATACGTAGTAGTATCCTCGAGGTATTCGTACTGCCCTGTTATTAGGCTATATACCAAAATTGCTGGGACCATCCTTCTCCCTTTTGAGGATAACCTCGTTCGACCCAAACCGTGCACACTAATTCACGCTACTTTCAACCATCTTCTTTCTTTCTCTATCCTCTACGAGTTTCTCTCGTGACTACTCAAAAAAAAAGAATGAAGAGAAATACTAAAAACAAAAAAGAAAAAGAAAAGGAATACCATTGAATATAGATCGAGAGAAAGATCCTAACTCTTTCTCGTATTACTTTATTAGTAGATATGTTAAGTACGACAAAAATCGATTTTACTACTTATTTGATAATATTTCAATCACGTATAAATAATTCAACTTCGAGTTTGCGTATGAGTTGATCAAATCATTAATAGCGATACGCTTATATTATTTATCGAAATTTTATTATAAATATTGATGATTCTTTATAGAATATTGATTAAACAATTTTCTTTTTTTTTTTTTTAATACCGACCCAACAAATAAATAGGAGTACTATTGTCGATCTATAATATTCAGAAAAAAAATACTTAAAAAAAAAAAAAACACTTTTTAAAGATAGATTTGATACAATGAGAAAGCGTACCATATATTTGCGATTATATACATATATATATATATATATATATATATATATATTCACACACATACATACAAACACTATTTCGTTTTTAACTTGTACCATACCTCAGGCTAAAAGGAAAAAGGCTAAAGTAAGAGAAAAATAAAGGAAGACTTAGTTCAGACTTCGGATAGACAATGGACATCGTCGTTTTCTTTCTTTTTTCTTTTTCTTTTCTTCATCCTTTTTTTTATTATTATTATTATTATTATCATCGTAGTCGAAGCATCAGAGAGAGAGAGAGAGAGAGAGAGAGAGTGCACCAAAATGCGCGGAATCGCAGACACGGAAGTTTCCATAGCGATTTTCTTTCGAGCGTCTCTCTTCCGTTTCCGGAATGGGATGCGGGATTGGGAGTGACGGTGGTCGATGGCGATAGAAAGGATAGTAGTAGGAGAGACTGGCGACGGATGTAGGAGTAGGGATGAGGGTGGAGATGATGGGGGTGGAGAAGGAAGATGTCGGATATGGGGATGGGTTGGATATCAAGGCTCTCTCGTGAAAAACGGGACCTCGTAGTTCGTGAAAAGTTCGAACCCGGTGAAATCAAGAATGGTCTCTAATTATACTGCAAATCACTTTGCCGTGCTCGTCGACCTTCGATTCACCTTCAACTTCATTGTCAAAGTCTTCCTGGACCAGTTTATAGCGACGAAGATAGCGAGAGACAGAGACAGAGACAGAGATAAAAAAGAGAGAGAGAGAGAGAGAGAGAGAGAGACTCTATCTATATTTTTTGTTGCCTTTTTATTTTATTCTTCTATTTTTTTTTTTTTTTTGGAGGATTTTCCCATTTGTCACGATATGAGGTATTGTAGTTCGGTTCCTATCGTCTCTAAAAACTCGAGCCGATCGAAGCTCCGAAACAATGGCGCGGGAGAGTTAAAAGAGGGGTGGAGAAGGAAGGGGATGAAATAATTTTTTACTGGATAATTTCAAAATGGCCGCTCACATGAAATTTATTGCGATCAGAAAAAGACGAACGAATCGTAGTAATTATACGATCGTATTTATGTATTTATAATTAAGAAAATAATATAAAAAGTTAAATTATCTGTTACATCATAATCGAGGTGAACGGCGACAAGAATAATAATAATAATAGTAATAATGATAATAAGTGTAAACGGAAGTGGGAGAGGCATCACGATCATCGAGATTATTAGGGATTACGTCGTAGTATAATGTAATATAGTATAGTATAGTATAGTATAATATAGTATAAATAATATAGTATAGTATAGTATAGTATCGTAAGGAAGAAAGGTGATAGAAGATTGTTAGGGCTCTCATGGTAAACGTTGTACTTAAACCTACTATTTCTCGCCTATCGATATATATTTATCTATGAATACACACTTATACACACACATATATAAATGTATACGTGTGTACACATACCGGATGTATCCGGTACGATATCATAGAAACCAGTTTGGAGATGACTCAAAACCTGCTACTACCCACCGTACACCAATATTCCAAATTAAAAAAAAAAAGTAAAGAGATATGCGATAAAAAAGAAGAAGAAGAAGAAGAAGAAGAAGATAGAAAAGAAAGAAAAAAGAAAAGGACGTTCATGCGTCATCGAGATAATGCAAATGTGAATAAACGCATTAAACTCTCTTTCCGGCATAAATAAACTTGGATAACAGGATACGTTTATATCTTTTATAATACCGAAGAAGCTCGCGAACCAAATTAGCATATTATTTATGAAATGATGGTGGTGATGGTGGGAGGGGGAAGAATAGCGGAAGGGGTAGAAGGATGAGGAGGAAAGGAAGAGACATGAAGGAAAATCAGAATGTTGGTTGTTCCGTTAGAAAAGATATATATGCATATATATAAATAGATAGATAGATATAGATATAGAAAGACTCGTATCAAACGAGTTTAAAAATTTATACATCCCTTCGGATCGTGGGAATGAATGCGTTGAAACTCGAACAAAATTTTGTCTTCACGAGAGTTAATTTCTCGTTGGCACTTGATGATTATACATAGATAGCGTTAAAATGCAACCGACTTTGCATCGTTACCTCGAAGCAATGGAGTGGAATGGAGGAGGTGAGTTGAGGTGAGGTGAGGTGAGGTGAAGTTAGGTTAGGTAAGTTGAGGTAAGCTAAGGTAAGGGGGTGGTGAGATGGGTGGTGGTAATGGCAATGGTAGTGGTAGTGTTGATGGAGGTTAAATCACACTACGATAGCTACGAAAGCGTTTATTCTTCCTTCTTCCTTCTTCTTTCTTCTTCTTCTTTCTTCTTCTTCTTCTTCGTCCTCTTCTTCTTGGTCTTTAACATTAAGATTGAAAAGGAAGCATTAACGGACCGTATACGGTTGAAGTAATCCCAAATGACTGGGATTTTTAAAGAATGAATCTTGTTCCTTAAGAATTTCTCTCTCTCTCTCTCTTTCTCTCTTTCTGTCTTTGATATTTTCTTTCTTACATTTAAATCTTATCTCTTACATTTGGATTTCGCAGGATTCACAGATTTTCACAGATTTTCACAGATTTCCAGAAACACATGGATTCATAGATATACCCCTGCGAAGAGACAAGATCGTTTCCTTTTTCGTTTCTTTTCTTTTTCTTCTTTTTTTTTCTTCCCTCGTTAGCAATGACATGTCATTGGCATCAAGTTTTTTTTTGCGTATTTTTTTTTTCCTTCAAGATCGTTAGGATCACTCCAAGAGATCGTCACGTTTATCATCATCATTATCATCATCATCATCATCATCATCATCATCGTCATAGTTGCTGGATGGTAAATAAGAGAAGGGAAATCGTACTCGAGGTTCTAAGTGTCTTCAACGAGTATATATATATATTTATACTGACAAAAAATATCGGTATTTATATAATTACAAGGATCTCTTATAAAATGAGACTGTGTGTGTATGCGTTTATGTGTGCTTGTGTTAGCACGTTTTTTTTTTTTTTTAAGGAAAGAAAGGGACAATGGATGGGTGGGTGGATTAGCAACAGGAACTTAGATAAGAAAAAGTGAGATAGTGCGAGAGGAAATTTTTCTTTCTTTTAATAGGAAATTAAATCTTCCTTGTCGTAATCGTTGTCAATAATTACCTCTTACGGGTTGCGTTCGCGATTTTTTTTTCTTTCTTTTTTTTTAATGGGAACAAGGCTGAACGAAAAAAGAATCGAAGTTCTTAGATTTATTTTAATAATCGATTACTCTTTTATTCATTTATTTATTTATTTTAGACTTCTTAAAATCCGTTTTGTTTTTTAAATCGTAAAACTACAATAATAAACCTAATCATTATAATCCAACTTGATGATTTGTAATTTGTAATAATAGTTCAGTAGATCAGAAACTTTTAACTCGCGAGTATTATGGGAAATAATTTTGTTATATCAAGTAGTTGTTGTACAAAGTTTTCATAAACTTTTGAGTATTAAAAAAAAAAAAACAGAAAGAGAGAAGTAAGGAAGATAAAAGAAAATATTGCAATATCGATTGAAACAAACATAACGAAAACCCTTACGGAAGAACTAAAAGGAGGGGTTACTTATTTTGTTCAAAGGAAAAACATACTAGATCTCGTTCGTGTTCGCTCGACAATATCTGAAGAATCCCATTACCGATGTTACAAAAAGAACGATTGCATTGTATGCTTTTGTCGAGAAATTCATGGCTGGCTGGAATGGGATTGGGTGATGGAGTGGGTGGTGGTAGTGATGCTGGAGGTGATGGTGATGGTGATGGGGTAGGGTAAGAGGGAGAGGGGAGATAGGGCGGCGGTTTAGTACGATGAAAAAGTTGGATCTCAAAGTCGATTTTGTATTACTGGTGTGTACGGATTCCCACGAAGAAGAAGAAGAAGAAGAAGAAGAAGAAGAAGAAGAATCTTGGCTGGGGGCTAAAGCCGTTGGCTTAAGAGAAAAGAAGAAGAAGAAGAAGAAGAAGAGGAAGAAGAAATAAAGAGAGAGAGAGAGATGGAAAAGGAGAGCAATGTCTAAATAAACGGTTTGCCTTCTTGCTGTGTGGAGTATGAAAAAAAGAGGAAGGAAAGAAAGATCGGAAGAGATTGGCGCCGTTCACTTCGAGATGAAAACGTGGAGCAAAGAAGTTAAAAGTGGTATGAGGAAGATAAAGAAAGAAGGAGAAGAAGAAATAAAAGAAAGAGAGAGAGAGAGAGAGAGAGAGAGAGAAAGGGGAGAGAGAAAATGAGGGCAAAAGGGAGGATCGTTTCGAACACGCAAGCCAAAGATGATTACCCATCTCCTAGACCTACAGCCATCTTTGAGACCCCCTCAGGGCCTGGTAGGACCCTTTTCCCTTTCTCTCTCTCTCTCTCTCTCTCTCTCTCTCTCTTTCTCACTCTCTTTCTCTCGCTATCTCTTTTTATCTTCTTTCTCGTTCGTACTCTTTATCTTCATATTTTTATTAATACGATAGTTCCACTTTTTGAAGTGGACTGAAATTGTCCAGAATACGAAAAGTCCACACACGTGTGCGCGTGATATGTGTATCCAATTTCAATGGATTGTAAGAGAGAAAAAAATTGAAGTAGTCACCTCCTCTCTCTCTTTTTATCTATATTCTACATTCTCATTCATACTTATTTACTTGTCATTCTTATTAATACGATACAATTTCACTTCTATAAATCGATTGATATTTTCAAGATAGGTATATGTACTATATATGTCTATCCAATTTCAATAAATTGCTAGAGAAAGAAGAGAGAGGGTAAGAGGAACTATTTTAATTCTCGATATCCTATGTCCTTAGAAAATACTCGTTGAATCTCGTGAATTGTACAGAAATGTACATAGAGAAAGAAAAAAAGAGAAAGAGAGTTAAAGACACATACATACATACATACATACATACATACATACATGAATGAATGAATATATATATATATGTATGTATGTATGTATATATATATGATAGGACCTTGAACGAGAGTCGAACGTGCAGTATCGAGAAGGACGTTGTTGGCGTTGTTCGTTCTCTTACAAAGTTTCTCTTCTCTTCATTTCACTTCAGTATACTACCTACTCTACACTACACTACGCTTCACTTCACTTCACTTCACTTCACTTCATTTCTCTTCTCTTCTCTTCTCTTTATCTTTATCTTTCTCTTTCTCTGTTCGTAGCCATAATCGTCTTTTTATCTTCCTTGGCTACCGCACAACCAACGATACATTTCCCTGCGCTTTCAAGCCCGAGGCAAATCGGGTTGCGTTGCAGGTGAAACGAACGAATAAGTTGGTTCCGTTTCACTGCATACAATATTACATACACATACGCATCACGTATATGTATATAGTAATTCTATATGCATGTCTCTTTGTAAAGTATATATACTATATAGTTCATCGAGTTATTTCTATTTTAGGGACTCAAAGCGTCTGCTCCTTTCGATTTTTCGTTTAAATCTTTTACTTACTACAGTCTATTTCGATGTACACCAATTTTTTATTTCCTTTTTCTTTTATTCTACTTTTTTTTTTTTTTACTCTAGTCCTGCTTCTTTAAACTCTAAATTGAAGTGTTTACAAGATGATCAATTTTGTTAAGGATACCATAGTACCAACGCGAACGTACTGATTTTAATTTTTCATTCTTTTCTTTAATTTAATTAGTTCGATTTTTAATTTTGTATTAATTCTTTATCCAAGATCTCTTTTTTATCAATGCGTTTAGATTCGAAGTATTGTTATCGAAAGAAATCGAACGTTACGAATATCCCGAAAAGATTTCGAATAGATTCGATCTTTCGAACAGCACCGTCGTTGAAACGTATTCACTCTTCATGTATTCGAGAGAAAGAGGAATTCCTAAAGGTATATATACATGAGTAGACGAATCTAAAGTCTGGTTAAAAGAGACGGAAATAAGGAGAGGTTGGGGGCCCACCCACTGCATACATACATACATACATACATACATACATACATACATACATACATACATAGATACATAGATAAATATATACATATATATACAATTTATTCAGTGATAAGATCTACGTGCCCGAAATGTAATAGTAAAAGAAGAACGAAGGACACATGCAGTTACGATTTATACGTAACTTTTCCATGTAAAAAAGGAAAAAAGAAAGAAGAAGAAGAGAATGAAGAAGAATAGAAAGAAGAAGGAGAAGAAGACGAAGACGAAGACGAAGACGAAGACGAAGACGAAGACGAAGACGAAGACGAAGACGAAGACGAAGACGAAGCAACAACGACGAAGGTATCTTTGGCTACGCCTTCGACGCTTCTCGGGATAGCACGGCCATCGAAAATTGGTATTCCCCGGTAGGTATGAGTTAGCGGCATCGGTATGTGAGTATTATACCTTTTGTATTCCGATGTGACACGCCTCCGTCACGTTTGCGGCCGTACAACACTACGACGCTGTAAGACCATGCCGAGAGAGCACCAACCAACCAACCAACCAACCAACGAACCAACCAACCAACGAACCCACCAACCAACCAACCAACGAACCAACCAACGAATCAACGAATCAACCAACCAAGCAACCAAGCAAAGCAACCAAGCAAGATAGCTCTAGCAAGCAAGCAAGCTAGCAAGCAAGCAACGATGACAACGAACGGACAATAAGAGAAAGAGAAAGAGACAGAGAGAAGAAAGAGAGAAAGAAAGAGAAAGAGAAAGAGTTAATGGTAAAAGGGAGAGGTGGTAAAGGTAGGAGGACAAACGATAAGTGTCCTCGAGTGTACCTACGAGATGTGCGTACGTGTGTGACGAAACAGAGAAAGAAAGAGAGAGTAAGATGGAAAATGATCATGTGTCTCTTTAAGCGTATAAGTCTCTCTCTTTCTCTCTCTATAAATATGTAAGTGTGTGTGTGTGTGTGTATAAAAAAGCATTCTGGTAGCAGAGCAACCACTGTCCTTCTTCTCCCTCTACTTCGAGTATGTACGTTTGAGAATACATTATGTAAGCAAAAGGTTAAAAAAGTCTCTTGTGGAATACTCCCCTCTCTTTCGCTCTGGTCTCCTTAATCTTCTGTCTTTGTCTTTTCTCTGTGTCTTCTTCCGTCTGTCTCTCTGTCTTTATCTTTCTTACCGTTTAGGCATCTCCTTTGGTTTCTATCGAAAGGTACCTTCTTCCTCTTGTCCTTGTCTCTTCATCCACGTTCCTCTCTCTTTCTCTCTCTTTCGTCTGTGTCTTTTTTCTTGTTCTTTGTTTGTTTGTTTCTTTCTTGAATACGTACATGGCGCAAGAGTATAAGAGTATCAGGGCATAGACCTTATATATGTTATACATGGTTCTACATGGTACCTATAGGGTATGCCCAAAAAGTACCAAAAACATACACTCTTACTCAGTCATTTTATATACGGTGAATTCGATCGAGAGATCTCGAAGAGATATATATATAGATTGGAAAAATGTTTTATCTTGATCTAGTTGAATGAAGGGATTCTATGTGTATGTGTATATATGCATGTATCTGTGAGGAAAGAGAGAGAGAGAGAGAGAGAGAGAGATCGTAGCAACGATTTTTTAGTATCGTTGGAATAATTTTCTACGCGTTTTACGAGGATTACATGTTGATTTATTTCAAAAGATTATTAAGATAAACACACACACACACACATGCTACGAGATAACGATTTCATCAACTAATAACGATATATTATGTTTACTACTTTGATTATTCAACGATCTGCTTTTCATGGGACACCCTGTATAATACGAAATCGAGCTGCTCGCCTCGTCGAAAGAGGAAGAGAAAGAGAGAGAGATAGATTGAGAAGGACCGACAGAGACAGAGACAGAGACAGAGAGAAAGAGAGAAAGAGAGAGAGAGAAGAAAAAAGGTGAAAACAATGCATCCTGGAAGCCGGACGAACTCCTCCGCGAGAAGAGCGATGGTGGATGTGAAAGAAGAGGGAGAGGGGAAGGTGGAGCTGAGGGATGAAGAAGGTGGGGATCGAGAGGACCCAATGGTCGTTGTCTTTTCTTCTTGTGGACATTGACTATCTATCGTTGACGTTGTTACTTCCTTTCCTTTTCTCTCGTTTTTGATGTGGTCACGTGGTTTGGTTTAATCGATCAAATTTTTCAAATTTCCCGCCATACTGGAACGTTTTCATTGCCTGTTACGACGTTTCCGTTCTGTCTCTGTTTGAAAGAGGTGTAGAGAAGGTTCGAATTCTTTTTTTGAATAACGTTTCGAAAATTGTACGTTTTTGTAATGATAACGGAATGATAAGAGAGAGAGAGAGAGAGAGAAAGAGGAAGAGAGAAAGAGAGAAGAGAGCGCCATTTTCATTTACTTCGCGTCCCGCTTATCGGGCTAGATCTCCCACAATACACACGAACGCAACCGAACAACACTTCGGAGGAGAGTGAGCCCTACGTGTTTCGACTAACGTAGTAGGCGCTGAAATCACGTGATCCGATGATCGCCAACTTCCGTAACACCTTGTGTCGCTTACCTTCGAATAATGGCGGGAATGAAATGAAGAGTCGCGAGAGGAACCTTGTAATAAAAATTCGTTTTGTTTTTTTTTTTTTTTTTCATTCGCTTCGTATTCGTTTTATTTACTCGTTCGTTTGATCGTTAAATTATTTATTTATTTATCTCAATCTCAAAAGAAATTCGCAAACTATTATTTCTTTTCTTAGTTCAAAAGATGTGTATCGCTTTGAGATTGAAATATATGAATAAATAAAAATCATTACGAATTTGTTCATATCATTGTCATCGTACGAGTATCGTATTTTTTATTCTTTTTTGTATTTTTTAGAAAAGATATAAAAGGATTCTATCGACTTTGTAAAGGAATCGCATAAGCGAGAATGAGAATTTATTTTTTCTTCATTAATTATACGTCATTTTTTAATTATATATTTTTTTCTTTTTCCTCTATATAAAAGTCTAATTTTGTTCGAAAAGAAAAAGAGAATCCTTTTATGGATTCTAGAGAATCACGCGATTTGAAATATTATATGAAACGGTGTTTTTTTCGTTCGTTCGTTCGTTCGTTCGTTTGTTCGTTGGTAGGAATTTTCATTGATCTTTTGAGAAGAGCACAAAAGCTAATTCTCGAGCTTTCGAAAAGTTTGTGGATGTTTGTGTACGTGCAATGCGACATACACACATAAGGATTACGAAGATTTAAAAGGATTCGCGGGAGTAACCGGTCGAGTTAGGCAGTAAACCTTGGACATCGCTGTCGGACTTCTCCTCCTCCTCCTCCTCCTCCTCCTCTTCTTTTTCCTTTGAGTAGAAAATACATCCTCCTGTTTCACCCCGTTCGTCGTCGTCTCTCTCATTTCCTCGTATTATTATTACAAACAAATACTGAGAGACAACAAAAGTTCCTAGACGAGAAAAGTAAAAGTTCCTACATCGATCTATAAACTTTACAATTCTAAAGAAAGAGAAAAATTAGCCTTGAAAAACAAATAAAAAAAGACTTAAAATTAAGCATCTACCCTGTGTATATATATATACTCTGCATACATATACATAAATCTGATAACACATCCTAACAATTTGATTGTAATTAGCTAAGGATGAGTTAATTAAAAAAGAACAAAAAAAAAAGAAAAAGAAAGAAAGAAAGGAAAGATACGAGATAAAATGTTTATTATTGTCAAATTATAAAAAACATTTTCTTTTTTTCCTTTTTCTTTTTTTTTTTTTTTCTAACAATTCGTGCGTCACCGAAGTTGATTGCGTCTGATGGGGAGAATGACATTGAACTATCAAAAGAACGTAAGACTCACGAGAAATAATGGTCGTAATGGGAAAAAACTCGAGTTAATCTTCTTTTTCGTCCTCTCTCTCTTTCTCTCTCTTTCTCTCTTTGAAGAGAACAAATGGTTGTCGAGAAAATGGGGGAAAAAAAATGTTGAATCTATGGTACAAAAAGAGAGATAGAGATAGATTGATAGAGATAGAGATAGATTGATAGAGATAGAGATAGAGATAGAGATAGAGATAGAGTTAGATACAGAGAGAGAGAGAGAGAGAGAGAGAGGGAGAGAGAGAAAGAGAGAAGAGATAGTTGGCACCTCTCTCGTTTCGTAGTAAAAGTGCAGGTGCAACACCCAAGCGAGGATAGATGTCGGTGGTAGATAGTTCAGGGCACCCACAATAAATTTCACGATGCTACGATCCAGATAGTGAATCGACGCCTATGCGAGAGAGAGAGAGAGAGAGAGAGAGAGAGAGAGAGAGAGAGAGAGAGAGAGAGAGAGAGAGAGAGAGAAGGTTATATAGAGAGAGGATAGACGTTATGCTATCTATCGCTATGTTTTACCTTCTTCTTGCCATTGACCTCGGAAAGTGTTGCCCTGGCTAGACGCAGGAAACGTATCAGGAAAGTGTTCCATCTCAAATCCACGTATTACTATAGTAGAATGAAATTCTCTGTGTTATTATGAGTGAAGTCTTTACTCACGTTAAACAAGTGTTATAACGCACACGCATATAATATATAATAGTTGCTATTTATTATACAATATTTCATTTTTCTTCCCACGTGTTGGCGAGTATCTCGATTATTATACTCATATATAGTTGTGTGCATTCACAAGAAGTGTGTAGGATGTGGAAGTCACAAATGTTTCTGGGTAATTACGTCTATTTAGTTTTTACGATCTAAAAAGAGAAGGAAATTGATCCAGAAAGTCTATTTTTGTCTAATTCCATCGAGCATTTGAAGAGTTTATCGAAGAATAGTTAGAAATATAAATTAGGATGTTCATTTGAAAGCTAAACGAATATTATATTTGGTTAATGAATTATTATTAGCTGATATGAAAGATAAAGGAGAGAGGAAGAGGGAGATAATTAGTCTGCATGAAAAGAAAAAAATAAAAGAAAAAGAAAAAGAAAAATTGTAGAGATAATTGATAATACAAAAGATAAAAATAAAAAGAGATAGACAGAGAAAGAGAGAAAGAGAGAATGTGTGTTGTTAAGAAAGAGAGAGTATGCAATGCTAATTACGAGCAAACAGTCAAATCAGGAGAATATTCCACTATAAGGGTTTACACACATATGTGTCTCTGCATATATATATATATATATATATATATATATATATATATATAAACGATGGAAGCGTACGAAATACATAGTAGAGATTCGCCGTTAGCTTCCCTCGAGGGAAAAGAGCGTCCGTTTCCTCTCATAGTATACTGAGAGAACGTCATGGCTCGCTTGAGAAACGGAAACCACCTATTCCGATCTCGATTTATTCCGGAGTATGTGTATGTATATATCTATGTATATATAGCATGTATGTGTGTATGGACTTATATGTATATACGGTATGTATATATGATATATATGAACTTATGTATATGCTGTAGCTGTATGAATATATATATATATATATATGTGGTATTTGTATATGGTATGTGTGTGAGTAAGAGAGAACAATGCTACAGAGAGGGTGGGAGAAAGAGAGAGAGAGAGAGAGAAAGAGAGAGAGAACCGATTTAACAACGAAAGTCAAAGCTAAACTGCAATGGCTTCCCCACATCCTTTCTATTCTTTGTCAAACGATTTCATGACCGATCCTCTTAGTCGGAACGTTTTAATGAACGTACGAGATTAATTAATCGTTTACATTCGAGTTTAGAATCGATCGCATTTTTCGTTTTGGATCGTTATGCAGAGATCGAGGATTAGAATTTTGTATGATCGTCGATGATAGTATCTGATCGTATATTTTTTTTTTGCCGTCGTTGTAATTACGTAATATATAATATTCGTGATATAAATCGGAGACATGATCATTTTCTAATATTACGATTACGTATCATACGTAGAACGTAAAACAATTATACAAATTCATCTTTCTTCATTACCGTCACTTCAGCTCACTCCATCGTCGCTTATTAAAAATAATAAATATTATGTAACACCCAATCAACTTCGACTATAATATTCTTATTTTATTTATTTTAAAGATAATGAAGTTATAGATGGAGGATGTACTTGTTTATCTTTTTGAGTACTCGAAGAGAGAAAGATCGAGAGATCACTTAGAGTAAATCAATCATTGACGTAGAAAGGAAAGAAAGAAAAAGAGAAGATAAAAAAAAAAGAAAAAAAAAGAAATAATAATAAGAAAAAAAAAAGAGAGAGAGAAACCGTTAGAAAAGGAAAGACTTCTTTTCTCGAGCAATCTTAAAAGAACGATAGACGAACTATAGAGAACAACTATACAACGACATAGACGACGACATTTTCTAGCGACTCGACCAGTTAGACGTGTTCAATGACGCGTGCAATTCGCGATTTAAATTGCTACGCTCGATCGAACGACGTCCGATCGATCGACCGATCGATCGATCTACCTATCGATCTATCGATCTATTCTATATAGCGACCGTACGAGTGATCTATGATTGCGTTTACCTTCGAAAACTAATTTTCTCTATTTCGATTTCTATTTCAATTTCTATTTCTATTTCTATCTATCTATCTATCTATCTATCTATCTATCTATCTATCTATCTATCTATCTATCTATCTATTTATTTATCTATCTAACGAGGATGATTATTTCTTCGTAATAACTCGATACTATTTCGATCTCGTTACAGAGCTCCAATCTCGGCCAGGAATTGTTGGATAGAGTATTCAGGCATTTGAATCTCTTAGAAACTGCTTACTTCGGTCTACGTTATTTGGATCACGAAAATCAAACGGTGAGATAATCATTTTTATGATGAAGAATATATATATATTTTTTTTTTCTGTAAAAAGCAAAATCAGTATTTGCCTGTTTTATCTATCTGTCTATTATTTTTCTTTTCAATATCTTTATCTGTCCCGGATATCTTACGATATATAAATACATACAATCTTTGCTTAAAATAATATATACATACACACACACATATATATCCTTGGTATATCATTGGCTGAGACTCTTCTTCGTGTATTCTTTGAATATGAGAGAGGGAATAAGTTCCTAGAGATGTCCGATTGGCTGGCCCTCGAGGCACAGACGGATAAGACTATTATCTACGGGAAATGTCGAGCTGCTGCAATTTCCGCTCGACAGTTCTCGATCGACAGTCTCGATGTAATACTCTCTCTCTCTTTCTATCACTTTTTTCAATCGTTACGATATAATTATATCGAGATTGGCCTACCAAAATTTCCTAGACGAGCCAAAAGTTCTTAGATCATTCCAAAATTCATCAATCACTATTTCTTTTTATTTAATATTTTATAAGCTACATTTTTTCTTCTTCTTCTTCTTTTTTTTAAGATCATAAAACTACAAGAATCTCGAAAAAAATTGCAAGATTTAATTGAGAGTTCAAAATTTCTGATTTTTTTCTTTCTTTTTTTTTTGGATCATCTAGAAACTTTTGATTCTAATTTTCGTAAAAAATCGTTTGAAGAAGCTGCTTTTTACCATAGATCAATCGTTTACTCACTTTTATCTATTTATTTCTCTCTCTTTTTATATATATATATTTATTTTTTCGTTTCTTTTTTTCTAGCAATGGCTAGATCCCAGCAAAAAAATTGGCAAACAGCTGAAAGTCCAAAAAGGGGATCCAACCTCGGACGTTCATACTCTTTACTTCGGTGTGAAATTTTATGCTGCCGATCCATGCAAACTCATCGAAGAGATTACAAGGTAATATATATATTTACATATATATTCTTGTTTCTTAGTTTTTTTTTAATTAATAGTTGTATAATAAGATCCGTCATGAATTAAAAATACTGTCATAATCGACTGGTTTCTTTTTTTTTCTAACTTTCTCTCTCTTTCTTTAAAGATAATATTCCGTAGAAAATATCGTCTACAATAATTAACATTTATCTTCTAATCGAGTATAATTCTTTTCATATAATTTTTTTTTTAATAAATTTCGTATAAAATTAATTGAAATATACATACATATACACACACATACGTGTGTTATAACTCTCTTTCTTTCTCACTTTTTTCTCTCCCTCGTACGATTAAAAAAGAAAGAAAAAAAAAAAAAAATCGACTTTACCGTTTGACATTCGACGATATGACTCCCCCTTTTATCTCTCTCTTTCTCTTCTCTCATTTCTTTTTCACTCGAACGAAGTAACATTTCCGTAGCTTCGTCACAACGAGAGCCGCTATTATGCGTAAAAAAAAGTGCAGTTTCTCTGCTATTCCAAGCCAAATACCCTCCATATATACACACACATATATTTATACATATATATAAAACACCTACGTGCGCGTGTATGTGTGTGTCTCCTGTAATCTTTCAATCAGTCTCGACAACACTAATGGAGTCTTTACAGTGCACACACACACACACACACACACACACAAGTGCGTGCGTGTGCCATCATATGATTCTCTTTTTCTCTCTTAGCACCCTTTTTCTCTTATATTCTCTCTTTTTCTCTTACACACACAAACAGACAGAGTGTCCTATGAAGCATACACCGAGTGATATCAGACTCCAGTGGATGACAGTGCCCTTCTCTCGTTATCCTAATGAGTCAGATTCCAAATTCTACAACGTTGTGAGCTCGTTTGAAAATTTCCTTTCGTCGTTGTTGTATTGAAAGAGGTAGTGAGAGTGAGGGTGTAGAGTGAACAGGAGGGAGGATAAGAGGGTAGTGAGGGAGCAGTGATGGAGTGGATTGAAATTTAATATCCTCCTACTCTTTCTCTTCCTCCTCTTCCGTAACATTCTTCTCAAGCAAATAACGTTTTCCTTACTTTCTATGAAATAATACATACATATCCAGAGATATGTATGTATGTATGTATGTATATATGTATATACGTGTTTCGAAAATCTTTTTAGAGATCCTTCTACGCTCGTTGACTTCGAAGATTATTTCATAAATGAAAATATAAAACGAGACGCGAAAGTGATACTTTGATTAAATTAAAAAGTATCTTGTTATCCATTGTATGGAATATTAATGGATGTCAGTCTCTTCTAATTAATTATAATTAATTTTTGAAGATCTTAGTTGGTTTCTTTTCTTTTCTTTATATATATATATATATATATATATATATATATATATATATATATATTTATAATTATCGATTATTATTATTATTATGCATATACACGCATGTATATACGGAGTATCTATGTGTATATATATATATGGAGTATTTTAACAAATTACTAGAAACTTTTATCTATTATTATTCTAATGAATTATCTATTATTATTATGAAAAAAGAATGATCGTGAAAACTCATTTATTAACAAGCTCTCTCTCTCTCTCTCTCTCTCTCATTTTTCTCTCTTGTAGAGACATATATAGAGCGTCTAAAGTCTCGTATAATTAAAATTGTGAAGTAAATTAATGAATCTCGACGTTTTAATAATCTTCGTTAGAAAAAGATTGCTTCTGCGTCGTCAAGGGTATATTATAAATAATTATCGATAATTTCCATGAGAAAAATAAAAATTATAATAAAAATTCATTCGTGGACCAGTTTCTCTCTCTCTCTCTCACACACACACACACACACACACAGACATATACAGTACATATTTACATATATTACGATGGTTTGAAAATCACGACTCATTATTATTGCACGACAAGCCTCTTCTACGTGCCGCGTGAGATTTGACTTTAATTATGCGTCGACTTTTCCCTTAACCCCTGTCCCCTCTAGCCCTCTCTTCGTCATCTTTCCCTTCTACCCCTCATACGAGGTTGTACGCGTGAGATATAACTTTAATTATGACGCGGAGCTTTCGTACCGATAAATGGAGAGGCTTGGTAAATACTATAGCGGTATACCACTAACACCAACATTAACATCGACACTAATATACCACCAAGCAGTAGCAGTAATGCTAAAGCTTTTTCATCCTCTTTCACCCTTCTTAGTTCTTCTCAAGAGAAAAAGAGAAAGAGAGAGAGACACATAGACAGATTGAGAGAGAGAGAGAGAGAGAGAGAGAGAGAGAGAGAGAGAGAGAGAGAGAGAGAGAGAGAGAGAGAGAGAGAGAGAAGGGTGTTATGGAAGCACGTAGTAGTAAAGCCTGTCATCGATGAATCAGCTCGATTGATTTCTTCTCCTTTGGGAAAAGATCTTCTAAGATCGGAAAGATGTAGGTATAAAAGAAATAAAAAGAGGTAAAGATAGATAGAGAAAACACGAAGCTGAGAAAGATAACGTAAAGATGAGAAAAAAGGAACACGACGCTGAGAAAGATAACGTAAGAATGAGGAAGGAAGAAGAACATGAAGCTGAGAAAGAGAGAGAGAGAGAGAGAGAGAGAGAGAGAGAGAGAGGTTCTTTTAAGTAACAGCACTTTAATCTCGGAACCGAATGTTGGATCCATGGAATTCATAAAAGTCGACATATCAACCAATCCCCTTGTCGTGTTCTCTATCTTTTTTCCGAATCTTTCCTCTCTCTTTTTTTCTTCTTTTTTTTTACGATAAGTTCTGGAAAATAAAGAGGAATTCCTTTTTCCCTTAGGCGATACCACTGTGTCCTTTTCTTTTGCTACGGTGATATCGATTGCTTGTAACTCTTTTCTCTCAGTAACTTGCTGTCATATGTCAGTGAGTGAATGACTGAAAGAGACAGACAAAGAGAGAGAGAGAGAGAGAGAGAGAGAGGAAAGTTCTTCTAAACTTGTCATCTTTTTACTTTACGTGTATATATATGTGTGTGTGTGTGTGTGTGGTATGTATGAAAAAGTCCTTCAGTTTCTTCGTCCTATATGTTACCTTATGATGTCTCGCCTTTCGAGATGTTATTTCTAGAAAACCTAAAGGATATCTTTTTCTTCTGCGTTGCGCGAGCTTTATAGAAGAAATCCTTCAATGCCTCTATGTGTTGGTCGAATGTAAGAGAAATCACATATGTTTCTTTTTCTTCTTCTTTTTTTTCTTTTCTCTTGTAGAGAAAGACAAAGGAAATATAATGGGTAGGTAAAATGATCAGGAGGAAGTAAAAAAAAAAGGATAATAATCTTTCTCTTTTTTCTTTTTTTTTTTTGGAGAGAATACTCTGATTTCAGATTAATTAATTCCTGAATCATAAGAGAAAAAATGAAATATAAAAACTTCTAGAATCTGTCATATAATAGAATTTTGCGAATGTATGGAGAACGTCATATAGAGTTGCAAGGTTAAACGATAAAAGAGTGTTATTTGAAGTCTAAGAAAAAGAAAGAAGAAAAAGGAAAAAAGAAGTAGAAGAAAAGAGCGAATGAGAAGGAAGTTTAAAAAGAGACGAACTCAATCTATATGCTAATATCACTCTCATCTTTTATTCTCGAGTATGACCGTAATCGATGAAACGTAACTTTTCTTATTTTATCAATTCTATTTTATATTATTATTATTATTATTATTATTATTACTATAATTGTCGTGTGTTTTATTGAAAATCAATAAATTCAATGTACATCTTGCACACGAGTTTCACTTTTTTTTTCTCTAAATTTCGTTCGGTCACATGCATAAGATATCTGCGATATTCATAGTCTAATTAAAAAAGAAAAGCAACCAACCAACCAACCAACCAACCAACCAACCAAGCAACTAACCAACTAAATAAAACAATAAAATAAGAAAGTTGAATGTCGAAGAGAAGTTAGGATCCGTGTTCGAAAATATTTCAAGTGGGTTGGCGTGCGTTGTTGTTCACCATGGGCTACTCGAGCTTTTAACGTGCCGGTGGGTGGTTGGAGAACCGAAAAGAGAAAGAAATAGGGAAGGGGGGGAGAGAGAGAGAGAGAGAGACTGACTTCTCAACTCTCTTCTCTCTCCTACCAAGCTCTTTTGGGATCCCCCTGTAATCGAAAGAGAAACTCTCCTCTTTGACTCGTTTCTAACAACTAAGTCTGGACTCTCTCTCTCTTTCCCTCTTTTGGCCCATAGATTATATCCTCGTATTTTGCTCTAGGCAACGAACCGAATACCATCATCGTTGTGCTGCTCCCACCAATTAACTCCGTGCACCAATTATCCTACCGAAAATGAAAATTATAGGGAACATTCCTTCCTATCTAACGTTTGCCGCCAAGAGCCACGAAACTCTTCGCCGTTTTCGAATTTGTATTATCGTTTTTTAAAAATGCGCTCTCTTTTCTTATTCTTCCTTTACTCTTTTTATCATTCTTCTTTCGTTTTCTTTCTTCTTCTTTTTTTCTTTATTCTTTTTGAAGGTACGCGTACCACTTGCTTTCTTGAAACGTTCTAATTTCTTAGGAATTTAGTATTACTTTTGCCTTCTTTTTCTCCTTCTTATTTTTTTTCTTTTTTTTTCTTTGGCACTATCGTACCGTGTTTCTTCTTTATTTGATTTATTTATTTATTTCTGATAGTAGTAATATATTTGTAGAGAGAGATAATTTTTTTTCCTTCAGAGAGATAACGTAGATAATTATATTATTGAGAATTAATTAATTTATTTATCCATCATCCATCATTCATCATCATCATCATAGTTCTTTTTATTATTAAAATATAGATAATGATAAGGCATTGTTTAAATTCGAGTCGATAAATAGAGATACTCGTAAAAATCCAACGGTAAAAATCTTACGGTGGCACGAGCCCCGTTCTGTGAGTCACTCGCTTTTTGCTGCTACAAGGCCCTCTCTCTTTCTCTCTCTGTCTCTCTCTTTGTTCACTCGCGAGAAACTTGCCAAGGAAAAGAGAGAGAGAGAGAAAGAGAGAGAGAGAGAGGTAGAGAGAAAAAAGGAACGGTCGAGCTATATATCGAGGTCGTGCCTATCTTACTAATGTCCGCCCACGAACGCACGAAAGGATTTTTAAGTTCCCTTTTGCGCCAGAGCGTAACTTCGCAAACGGTCCTTGGCAACGTTTAACCGTAAGGTTACGAGCCCACGTGTGTCTTGATATTTTTTGCAGATATTATTTATTTGGTATAACCAATACGTTTTATTCAATCGAATAAATAAATAAATAAATAAATGAATGAATGAAAAATTGTTAATATCAATAAAGTTTTTGTGATAAAAAGTATTGCAGTGTCACAGGATGGAAAGATAAAGAAACTTTTCAATTAAAAATGGCTGACATCGATCTCTGACGATGTCGAATTAAAAATTAAAATACAAATTGTTTATTGAAAGAAAAAAAAATGAGAGAGAAGAGAAGAGAGAGAGAGAGAGAGAGAGAGAGAGAGAGAGAATATCGTTGGATAGTGGAAAATAGGATGAGATAAGAGAAAGGAAAAGTCAAAGGGTGACGACGTAAGCCCCTTTGGATGGATTGAGATATAGGAATAAGATAGAAAGAGAAGGAGTAACAAATAGGAAAAAGAAGAAAAGATAAAAAAGAGAGAAAGAGAGAGAAAAGAGAAGAAGGTTGGCTTGGCGAGAATGAAAAAACTGTCAAGTGGAATCAGGGGGATTAAAAGAAAGAAGGAGCAAGTGAGATAGAAATACATAGATAGATAGATAGATAGATAGATAGATAGATAGATAAATAGAGAGAGAAAGAGAGAGAGAGAGAGAGAGAGAGAGAGAGAGAAGAGAAAGAAGGAGCAAGATTGAAAAGGGGATAAAAAAGGATGGAAACCCTTTAACGATAACTCTACGAGACAAGGTGCGGAGAAACCGCAAGGCGAAAGACCATGGTAAAACTGAAGTTTGCGGCGAGACGTAAGCCGCAGGCTAAAAAATCCAACGTCACTTCTTGCTTTTAGATTTTTTCTTTTTCTTTTTCTCTCTCTTTCTCTCTCTTTCGTTTTCCTTTTTTTCCCTTTTTTTATTGGTTTCTTCTTCTACTCCTCTTTCCTGTTCCACCTTCCTCCTTAATCTTATTTTTTTTCTCTACTTTTCTTTCTTTTCTAATATCATAATAATATTAGAATATTATAGTGATATTGGCAAGAGTAAATTCTTTAGGATTTATCTTTTTATTTGTTGTTCTTATCTTTTTTTTTCTTTATCATTTCGCAGGTACCAATTCTTCTTGCAAGTGAAACAGGACATTCTGCAGGGAAGATTGCCTGTATCCTTTGATCTAGCAGCCGAGTTAGGAGCATACGTCGTACAATGTAAGTAATCGTATTACAAAATCGATATATGATACATGAATAAAGTGTGAACAGTTTATATATGTATGTCATTATTTGTTTTTTATTTTAATGTATATATATATATGCAAAAGTGGAGCAATAAAATTTTATTGGTAAAGTTGAAGGTTTCGATTAGAATGTATTTGTTTAATCACATGGAAATAGTTGGAGGATATTTGTATTCTCAAAGCCGTAGAAAATGTTTCTTTTTCTCGCGAGGTAAGAATTGTACGAAGAAATTTTTTTTCTTGACGGTTTAAGGAAGATTGGATTGGTACCACGAGATATTATACTCCCACGCGAACGAGATTTACATCGGCCAATGTAAAGCTACATTTTGCTCTTTCTCCCTCTCGCAATGTTCTTTTTCTTTTTTTATTTTTCTTGACAAAACTCTTCTGACGTAATTGAAAAATACTTTAATCGAATGCATACATACATATATACATACATATATACACACACACACATGTATATATAGTTTCAATAATAGTTGAATAATAAATTTCATTTGAAACTCGCGCTAAAATATTTATCATGAGCAGCGGCCATATTCACGAGGGAAAAAAAGATAATTTCAAATTATCTGCACCTGCATCGACATTATTTATTAAATTCACGAATTATTCCAAATATATTAAGTAAGATATATCTCTTTTAATTCGCGTACGATATCGTCAGAAAAAAAAAAAGGAAAAGAACACGAGGAATTAAACTTTTCTAAAAAAAAAAGAAAGAAAAAAAAACGAATATTAATTTCTTCTCAGTCGAGCCGATCAGATCTGATTAAAAAAAGAAGAGATTGGAAAAAAAAGATCGACATAATAAAACGGAGAAAGAAAGAAAGAAAGAAAAGAAAAAAGAAAATAGAGTCATCTTCGAAATAATTTCAAGAAAGAATTGAAGAAGTAATTGCGCGTTATTTAAGAGTTCAGCTACCGCGTTGGTGGACGATTCAGAGGTTAGGTTGGCAAGTCGTCCACGCGCATTAGTTATCTCCCGCGAGATTCAAAGTCATGCAAATAGAGAAAGGGAGTCTGTGAGGCAGAGATATATGTACCATGGTCTCTTTTTTCTCTCTCTCTCTCTCTCTCTCTCTCTCTCTCTCTCTCTTTTTCTTACATTCGCTTACTCTCTGTTTGCGTCTCACGGAACTTGAAAAGAAACGAAATGAAAGAGCTTTTCTTCGGCTACTCTCCGAATACGTTTGACAACGGAAGACGGAAGAGAGAAGACGTGCATCTTGCAGCTGATGATGCTAAGAAAGATCTACGAAGAGGAGTTGGAAGAAGAAGAAGAAGAAGAAAGCTGAACAAGCATTTATTTTTTTAATAGAAGGGATAAGTCTGTCTCTGTCTTTCTCAAGACTAAAATAAAACGCAAAACTCTTCGTGTAGCAACTTCTATTTGATATACCAATGAAGTCCGAGTTTTTAACTCGAACGAGATCTTGTCTGAAAGATTTACTCCAAGACTGTAAAAATAGAGATATCAAATTCAAAAGAAATCTTTGTAAGATCAACAATAGAGAACGTTTTGATTCTTAATTCTCTCGTACCATGTTTTCATTTAATTTCACAAAAAAATTAATTCTGAAACCTAATTTTCTTCTAATTTAAACAAAATCTTATCCGAAAGATTCACTCCGATAATGTTAAAAGAAAGAAAAAAAAAAAAAAAAGAAAAAATCTCAAACTAAAAAAAAGTCTACAACAACAATAATAAAGAAAGAAGTATCGAAAGCGTGAGAAATATGAAGTTTCTTGGCATTAAAGCGAAGAAAGAACGTAAAGAACGTAATGGTAGGATGTAAATTAGAAAAAAAGGAGCAACAGAAAAGAAAGAAAAGAAAGGAAGAAGAAAAAAGATATGGCCGGTGTTATTAGGTAAAGAAAAATTATGTTAGGTGGTAGCGAGGATAATCGGTTCGTCTTGACGATGGAAGGTACGAAGGTACGAAGGTAGGATGTCCGGTAATTATACAAACGAACGAGCTTACAAGAGAAGACGACGGTGACGACAAGTAAGAAGGTGCAACAAAGTATTTTCTCTTTTTCTTCTTCTTCTTTATATTCTTATTCTTATTCTATGAAGTAGAGGAAGAAGATGATGATGATGAAGAAGAAGAAGAAGAAGAAGAAGAAGAAGAAAAAGAGGAGGAGGAGGAAGAAGAAGGGTTCAACCACAAAGAGAAAATAAACTGTTAGCTCTCTCTTGCGCTAGTCGGAGCCGATATTCATCAAAGTCAGTGATTCAATTAACAGAGTTGAGGTATGATCTCCTCAGGAGGCTGGATATAACCAAGAAGAGGAATCTTGGAAACGAGAAAGAAAGACAGAAAGAAAGGAAGAGAGAGAGAGAGACAGAGAGAGAGAGAGAGAGGGAGATGAAAAGATGTTAAACTACGTAGACGAAAGAAGGATGGACGATACTCTCGACGTTTCAAATTCCGGATGATGTACTTAAACTTGACGTGCGAACGAGCCCTCGTTAACATCCTCTTTAAAGCTTCATCCACTGTATTTTATACAACTGTATATTTTTTTTTATTCATTCATTCATTTATTTATTTATTTATTTATTTATTTATTGATCTAACTTCATCCAGGATCATTATCGTTATTAATATTGTTATCATCATCAACATCATCATCATTATTTTTAATAAGAAAAAGTACAATTTTTTATGTTTCATCTATTTCCTTCTAATTATTTTGTTACGATTCTTCTAATTTTTTGTTCTTTTCTAATTATTATACTGTAATATAATTTATCTTCTTTCTTCTTTTTTATTTTTCTTCTCTCTCTCTCTCTCTCTATCTTTTTTCTTTTTAACTATTAATCAGAATTACATTGACGTATCTCGATGAGAATAAAAATTCAACACAAAGTTTCATTAACTTTAAGAGAATTAATTATGAACTTCATGCCAAATTCTTCAATTTTTTTTGTTTTGTTTTTAAAGAATTTTTTTTTAAGACTTCAATTGTTGATACATCAGTCAGAATTAAAAGAATATATTTAATACTTTCTCGGTGGATTATAAAGAATATGTTTTAATTGAATTATTGTTAAGTATTTTTTAATTCTGTATTAATGTTTCTTGTTTGTTTTTTTTTAGCGGAGCTGGGTGATTACGATCCAAGAAGGCATTCCTTAGGCTACGTTACAGAATTTCGATTCCTTGCGAATCAAACGGCCGAGTTGGAGAATCGAATAGTGGAACTTCACAAGACACTCGTGTAAGTTTTTAATCGATCACCAATTAAATGATTAATTAATTAATTTTTCATTCTTTGTTCTTCATCTTTTCGTTAAATCGTAATGTGATTTTTCTCACACTTTTTTTTTTACTTTTCAGAGGACAATTGCCAGCAGCTGCAGAACTGAATTATCTCGATAAAGTAAAATGGCTCGAGATGTACGGAGTCGACTTGCATCCAGTATTGGTTTGTGTATTTTGCATTTCATTTCATATCTGTACACTCATTGGCAAAAGTTAAAACAAGTGTTTACCTAGAATTTACTATCAAGAACATTCAAAGGTATATTTTATTTTATCTTGTCTAATACAAATAATTTTTTTTAATCAATATACCTTTAATTAGTTATGTAAAATAAGAGAAAATATTTCAAGATACTTTTAGAAAATCATTTCCTCTTTCTTTAACTCTTGTCAGTAAGTGTATACTACTACTAAGATGAGGAGAAGAAGAAGAAGGGTAGTGGGGAGAGAGAGAAAGAGAAAGAGAAAGAGAAAGAGAGAGGAGCACGATGTTAAACTCCTGATAATACCAGTGAAAGACCATAATTTTCATCCTTTAGGGTGAGGATAGCGTTGAGTATTTTCTGGGCCTGACGCCAAGCGGTATAATACTCTTGCGCAACAAGACCAAAGTGGGCAATTACTACTGGCCCAGAATCAATAAAATCTACTACAAAGTAAGTATATCGTTGTTTCTTATTCTCTCTTTAAGGTGTTATACGCGATAAGTACATCGTTCTTGGTAAAATAGAAGAGAGAATATAATGTTTACTTTCTTACGTTTAATGAAGTAAGAAAAATAGAGCAAAACTAGTTTATTTCTTCTTTATATATATATACGTGCGCGCGTGTGTGTATGTACGTGTGTATATATTTCAGGGTAGATATTTTATGTTGAGGGTCAGCGAAAAGAATTCCGAAGAGAGGACGCATGGTTTTAAGACACCGTCTAAAGGAGCTTGTCGACATCTATGGAAATGTTGTTTAGAACATCAAGCATTTTTCCGACTAATGGCAACCGGTCCACCACCACTTAGTCCATATTCACGTTTTCGTTCGTACAGTCCACCAAGTGGTACTGAAAAGCATGCTACTTCGATCAGAAGAAATCCACCACCTGCCTTTCAAAGGACACCTAGTCGAAGAGCTCAAAGACGAGTAGTCGAAGGACAAGAAATGGTTGGTCCATTTGTCGAAGGCCCAGCGACGATTGGTCCAAATCAATGTAACAATCCAGCTAGTTCTAACGTTCTGTGCAATCCTCAAAATACCAGACAACTTAGTAGTAGCTCCAGTCCAAGAAGTATTAGAAGTGCACCTTGGACTCAGAGTCAACCTCGTGGGCTTTACACGTCGTCTAGTCCTCGGTCGGTTCGTTCAGCAGGAACGGCACCGGCGGTAAGTTAAGAAACGAAGAAAAAAAAAGAAGAAAAAAGAAAGAAAGAAAGAAAGAAAGAAATAATCAAACTATCTCATATTCTTAATTATTGTTTGTATTCGATGTTCGTCTAAATATCTAAACTTCTTTTTAGCTCTTGAGCAGACTCCAACGTAGGAGCAGCTCCGTTGAGAGCCAAAGTTCTGGGGACAGTCACAGTCGTGGTGGTCATCGTAGAAGAAGTCATAGTCATAGTCATCGGAGACATAGTAGACATTCCGATTGCGAATCAGAACTTTCTAGAGGATCGGATACGCGATCAGGACATCGGAAACATCGTAGAAAGCATAGGAGTTCGCGTTCTTCTAGGTATTTACGTTTCTTCGACAACATTTTGACAACGTTTACGTACACGTAATAATTAAAGTGGAAATGTTCAAAGATATTTTCTGTGTCGAAGCGACGAGAGTTCGTTCGCCTTGAAAAAAAGGGTATCGTTGATGATATATGATATCCCTCGTTATATTCTCACGGTAGCATTAGTGCAAAGTGATAATTATTTTAATGACGAAAGAAGCACATGGGAACGAACCCTTAGGGTTTCATAGATCGACGAAAGACTAATAATATAAATATGTATAAGTTTCTTACGGATTTATAAAGAGAAAAAATGTATCTATTTAATGCAAAAATTATTAGCGATTAAAAAATAATTAGACAATCTCTGCTTGTTCGTTAGACACGAGTTGGTAGATTCCGAACCTCAGTGGAGAGAAGCACAAAGGCGTAAGGGTGAAGGCGTACAAAGAGCCATCGTGAGTACACACGATTTTCATTTTATTAATTGATAAATAGACGAACGAACAAACGATTATTTCTTATTTTTTTTTATATATATATATAGGTAAGTCATACGGAGCCCAGAAGAAGGCATAGAAGTAGACATCGGAGTCCTTCTCAGAAACAACCCCTTCCGGATGAGCTTAGAAAGTATGTTACTATTATTATATCATAGAAGATGCGATATTAAGCGGTTCGATTCATGTAAATCTTTATTATATACGTGATTATTACTCGAGAAGCACGTTCTTTTTTTTTTATCTATCAATTGTATATCAATGATTTTTTATTTTTATTTTTTTTTAAATTTTCCCTCTTTTTTTTTCTTTTTTCTTTTAATTGTAATAAAGATACACATTTTCCAGACACTTGGAGTTTGGCCTAGTCGATACCACTGGAATGAGCGAACAGCAACGTCGAGAGATTCCTTATACGGTGGTACAATCGCAATCTGTACAGCAATGTCCTTTACAATCTAGCAATTCTCGTTTGGACGATGCAGAAACGTCGTCCCTACCTAGGTACGATGATCTCAAGACGGCCTGCAACCTCCACGGCCATCCTCCTCAAACGGAGGATGAAACGGGATCCGTAGTCATTGTTTAGATACCTAGATCACCACCCAATGCATGGTCTTCTTATACTTTTTTTTTTTAATTTCATTTTATTTTTCTTTTTTTTTTTATTTTATTTTATTTCATTTTTTTTTATTCCAATAATTTTAATTTTTTTATTTATTTAGAGCATGTGTACATTATTATTCTAATTTAAGCATGCCCCTTATTATTTATTCGAAGCATGACAAATCCTTTAATAAATCTGTGAAATTAACAGCTTGTCGCACCTGTGTGTATTTTTATTTCCTAGCTGGCGCGCGCACTCTTTTGTGACGCTTTCTACCGCATCTATTGAATAATGGGATTTGTGCAGCGCCAAGTTTTTTGTCTCTTATTACAAAAATTATGCGGTATATATTCCACGTAACTCGTGTGTGTTTATTATTTTTTTCTTTTAATTAATTAGAGTTCTTTTTTTTTCTTTTTTGGTTTTGTTTTATTGTTGCCTGTTATATGTGGTATGTATCATTACTGTTTGTTCTTGATTGTTCTGTGTGTATGTATAATAAGTATATGTATATATATATATATATATATATATATATATATATATATATATATATATATATATATATTTAAACGAAGGTAGGCTAAATATAATTTGGGGTTTATGATTTTTTACATACGGTTCTGTTTTTTAAATCTTTGTTTTGGCATTAGTATATAAGAATTTTTATAAAACCGATAGGGCATAAAAATATTTGCGTATATTTTGTATATTTTTTATAGGACAATATATTAAGGAATGCGTTATAATAGCCCGTTGTAGAAAAAGGTTACTCATTGATTCATTATTAGTATTTATTAAAAGAACATATGAATTGTTATGAAACAGTTTTTAAAAAGAGTACTGCGTCCTAAAGGAATTAGTAAGCCAAAATTTGTCAAGGATTAACTTTCAGAACAATCGGATCGCTCGGGAAAAGAGACAGAAGAGTGATTCAACATATTCGCGATGGAAGTTATAATTTCCCTACAACAAGATCCAGTCAAATTGAGACAAAGTATCCGGACGCTAGGAACGAGTATAATACAAGGAGGGACTTTTATTATACCCGTAACAACAGAATATTAATAGGCAGTAACGTGGACAGTGGGCTCGGGGAAAGTACACCACAGGAGTTTTCCAGCTGCTGCTCAAGCTCTGCCGACAGCACTAAGCCTACTCGTGTAGTACGTATCCTCTTACGCTTGCTTTTTATTTTCTTTTTTTTTTTTATATATATATACATATATATATATAATGTGTGTATATATATAAAACAAATTTTGTTTCTTATGCCTATTGATATCTCCAGCGTGTGACCCATTGTGTTTTGCAAATAGCGTGTGAAAGTTTGAATATTTCTTTTAAATCAAATCAAAAAAATATAAATTATTAGGGACAGGATAAAAAGTTCAAGTTGTTCTGCTTTCTTGCATAATTTCTAATGCATAAATAAATGGGCAGCACTCCTTTGCGCTTCACTGTAGTTCAGGCTTCTGCTTTTGAAAGGTGACACATATCCGATAGTATACTAAATTTAATTACAATAGATTAATTAATATGCACACTCTTTGGCACATCAGGGATATTTTAGTATTACTCACGGTTTCGGCGGCAAAAAGACACATTCTCTAGCTTGGCTATTCATTTTTCTTATAATCATCCCATAATATTAACACTAATTACGTAGACGTTCACATATTTCGTCTTATTCTTTGTAGTAGATTAGTAAAATAGTTTTCTTTGGTATAGACGCAATTGCAATTAGGGGGAGAGGTGCACTACGAACTGTCTTCGAATCAAGATATCTACCCTCCTGTTGACACTACTCTGGATGCTGTTCTTCAGCCCATTATATCGTAAGTGCTTGCTTCATGCTTACTCTCTATCTGAATTTAGCTTTATTAATATCTATTGCATTGTGTACTGTGAATGTAATTAAATTAGTTAGCTATCTATCGAAGAAAATAAAAAATATACTTATTGCATAATATCTCTTTCTCTCTTTTTTTTTTCTGTTTTCTTTTGCAGAACCTTGACAAGGAGGCAAAGGAGCCACCAGAAATGAGCATGAAGCTTTAAATAAAATTCAAGCCGAAGTTTATGCACATATTGTATATTTAAGAAAATTTTTATACCTCATGAAAGTAAATATCTATAATCGTAGCAGTCACCGAATCTTATGATATGACACATAAAGTTCACTAAACTGAATGCACTGTGTTTACATCTTATTTATATTATTTAAAATGATAATCTTATTCTTATAATAACCTTCCTTTTCTTCAACTGTCTTTCGATGCCATATGCCTCATAAGATTTCCTATAAATTTTTCCATTTTCTTCAAATCTTGAGCTATTTCTGTCTTATACTGTAGACACTGAAATCAAGAGCTCGATAGTTTACGAATATTTTAAAATGTAAACCATTTAAATAAATTTATTAATAGCGATGATTACTTACTGTACAATTATCTGTAAGTTTAAGCCATAAGACACCTTTGTTATGGCAATATTTCATTGAATATCTGGCCTAAGATAGAGGAAATAATATATGCTATAATCTGATATTTGAATATTCTGGAAATACGATTAACTAAACCATTATATATCGATCGATCAAAGCCCATGCATGAATATGTATACTTAAACGCAAAACGTGCAATGATTATTGTTAACATTTAAAATGTATCTCTTATGTCTGAATGTATACTTCTTGCTATTAAATCTTACAACACAACATTGTTAAGACGAATTTAACGAAAGCTAAATACCTTGAAGCATAATAAGTGGCACAGTAGTTAAATATTCACAATTATGCTAAAATAACGCCATTAAAATTTTGAATTATTTTTGTTTTTAATAATAATAAAAAAAAAAAGGAAAAAATTACGAAAATTTATATAAAAATCATAATAATTTATAGAGAAACATTTCTATTTCTGTTTTACGGATATAATATACATACTTTCATAGGATTCTGAAGATATAACCTCTCCGCACCCTTTTCAAATTCCTCCCAAGAATTCAAGTATGTCATTGCTATCACAGATATTTGATTATATTTTTGTCATTAATCGTACGCGATTACTTTCTAATCGGATTATTTTTTAATTAATATATTTTTAACGAATTATCGTAAAAACGACTCACGCTGAAACAAAACACGCTTTAGCGAAGATGAAGACTGAATCTTACGAGCATATTCTAAAGAGGAGGTTAATGTAGATGACAAGCAGCGCCGCCTAGCGTCTCCGAGATCAATAAATTTCTTAATGAATTATTTTTCGAATAGTAATAAGAGAAATGAAATTGAAAATAATAGAATTATTTTTTATCAGTAATTAGTTTTTTCTTTTACATAATTAATTACAAATTTTGTCGACGTTTCTTGTTAGAAATGGTGAACAATTAGAAAATGGCGGGAAAAGATGCGGAAGAGAGATATGATTGAAACTATATTATTGGCTCATCCCCACCCAAACTGTTTTAATACTGGCGGTATTTACAATAATGGCGTCTTTTCAATGCATTTATAAATGCACCATAAAAGTGTTAACCAATGAAAAGCCATAAGATTTTCAAGAATTTACTTCTGTATGCACGCTTCCTACATAATGGTGTTTGACTTTTGAAAGATTGTTTACAAGCAAATCTTAGTGCATAACAATAGTTGATAAATTTACCATCTATCGTGGCGTTGACGTACGAGGTTTTTTGAAAACTCTTTCAAAATGAATATACCTAAATTTTTTTTTTGATTACGATCTGTGCGCGTTAGTTAAGACAATTTCTCTTTGACCCACTTGTTGCGTTTAGGTTATGGTCCTATAAACAAAAATATGTTGTATATAAATGTCTGGGTTGTGTAATAAATCTGTGAGAATTAGAAGGTAGGAATGGAGGGACCAGGTATAAGCCTATTTCAAGGTTCTGAAAGTTTACAATTAAATACAAGTAAACAAAGATTAGAAGAAGATGAAGAACAGGAGGATCTTAAGCGACGTAATGAAGAGGTAGAAACTTATAAATGATATGAGCTATTGATTGTAATAGTTAATTTGTTCTACGTTATGATTGTAAATGTGCTTGTAATGCGATCTTACCGAAAGTTCAATTTTAAATTTACATTGTTTTATTTTCAGATTAATGATTTGTTGACAAATGCATTTGATGATTTAGAAAATGATGAAGATGACGACGACGATATCAGTTCTGCTAATAGCAGCCATTATCAGCGCAGTGCCAAAGAAAATGAACATACCAATATGACTAAACAGAGATTACCTTTCAAAACTCAAACAACAACACAATTATGTAATGATTTCGGAACTTACGACCATGTAGATAATTCGGTGAATTATAATCATGATTCAATGAAGAATTATAGGACGGAATCTGATATTGGATTAAGTACTTTTGATGTTCAAAGAGATGTGAGTTTGTACGGGCAAACACCAACGCCGCATAAGAATAAGAAACCTATAGAAGCGGATATGGAAACTTCCTACGAATTGGCAAGACTTCCAAATTCTAGTTCTTGTCCTAGAGATTTGGAAAGTCATGCCGAGGATGGTTATACGTTTAATGAAAATTATCTTTATAATTATGAAACGCCATCCAATCATTATAATAACCATGGAAAACATTATTCGAATAATGGTTATATCGAAAATTATGGGAACAATGTACAGTGTAAACAGATTCATGAATTCGGCGGTGGTGATAATGTTACTTCGGAAGAGATAAATCACTGCTTTAAAATTAATCCAAATGGAAAAATGTTAGATGACAACATGATATATAAAACTACCGAGTATAGTAGTAAAGAACAACTCGAAGTTTTGTACAGTGTAAGGATGAAAGAAATAAAGCGACTGACAGAGGAGTTGCAACAGCTACAACAGCAGAAAGAAACTGAAATGGACCAGTTTGGTCGAAAGGTAGTCTTGTTGCAGGCAGAAGTCGAAAGATCCAACATATCCAGGAATCAAGCACAACATGCTCTCAGTAAGAATTATTATTTGGATTAACCATGGATATTTCCATTGATTATGTTTTATTATTTATTTTTAACATTGTTTTCTGCATTTGGTGTATGCGTCATGTGTATGTATTTGTATGCATAAAGGAACACACTGTCATTACAAGCAAATTACAGAAATTTTTTTATTTTACAGTCGATGCCAAGGCAGAAATTATGGATCTTCAAGGACAAATGGCATCATTGAAGGAAAAGAACGCCGTTTTAGAGACAACAAATCAAAATGTAAGGAGAAATATTATTCAACCATAATTTTTCTAATTGTAAACATATAAAGAATATTAAACTTTTCGATTTTAGATGGCTGAGGAATTAGCCATTGCAAAGGATTCTGTAGTGGATCTCCAACAAAAAGTAACCGTCCTAGAGCGAGTGCATGCGTTGCAAAGCAGTGATAAAATTCATGAGAAGTTTTTAAAACAAGCTCAAGAGAAACATGCGGTGGAAATCAGAAACATGCAAACTCAGATAGATGTACTTACGGATAAGTTGAATACAAAGGTATGTATATAAAAAAAAAAAAAAAATCACATGTTCATAATTTATTTCAGTCATTTTAAACTAACTAAATTAAAAGTATGTGAATATTATATATTTTGATATAATATTTGCCACAGCCGCTGAGTGAGGATATCAGCAATTATGATCTTTGGGCAAGTTTATTTTCATTTACAGTATATACATATATATATATATGTTGTAAAACCTTTGCAGTTTTTCATTCCTTTTTCTTTTCTCCGTTCAATTTTATTACGAGAAAATCCACTGCATATTATTTCTTGAGCGCTTGATGTAAAAACGAACTTTGTTTCGAGTCATTCCGACAAAGCCTATTATGTTTATTTAAAATAGGAAGCATCGTATACAGCTTTGGAACATAAGTTGGCAGATATTAGAAGAGCGCACGAAGCTTTGATATTGGAGAAGGGTGATACCACGAATCGCCTTGCTCAAGCCCTAGAAAAAAGTCAAGCTCAATGTCGCAATTTAATGGCAACGAATAACGACCAAAAAATTTTACAACTTCAAGCTCAAATAGAGATATTATCTCAAGAAAAAGAAGATATGTTGAAGAATATTCAAGATTTACAGGTAATTATAATGGAAATCATGATCGCGATGCGATTCTATAATAATATTAAACACATTAACGTCTACAGAATAAATTAGAAGTAGCTAAGAACGAGACGGCACAGTACGATTCATTGGCAACAACGTTAGAGGAGGAATCTGATTCTATAAGACAAATGAAATTAGGGGATTTTCATAATAGATCAAGGTTAAAACCCTCGGATGATATCACGAATAAATTAAGGGGTGAATTACAAAGGTACGAAACGTCAGATTAAAGAATGTCAATATATATATATATATATCATTTTTATTTATAATGTCTGTAATAAATATGTTTTTCTATTGCGTTTACACATTTAGATGTCTAGCGGGACAAACTGTGAAGAGAAAAGAAATAACTCGTTTGGAAAATACTTTATCTCAAAAAGAAAAGGAACTTGCTAAAGCAAACGTAGTAGCTGATTCGTGTAGACAAGAGACAGCTAGATATGCTAAACGTGTTAGTGAATTAGAGCAAGAACTTAAGTTACTTCTTACGGACCAAGCATTAAAAGCTAATGCTCAAATACAGAAATTATCTGGTCATTTGAACGATGTAAAAAAACAGTACGAAATATTAAAGGAAGAGAAATTAAATCTAGAACAGAAACTAGAGGAGGCAGAAGCAATTACACAGGAGACTTCAAAAAAATTACATCAAGAAAGTACGAATATGCAAGAGAAAGATGTCATCGAAGAGTACAATAAAGAATATTTGGAAATACATGCTAAAGCTGTTGAAAGGGTTAGAGAGGAAGCTAAAATGGATATAGTACAATTAACGTAAGTAAAAAGTAAAACCTTACGAAATTATGTCATCGAGAATAGTCTCTCATGAAACTCTTTTTAACGCATACAATCTAATTTGCAGTGTACAGTTAGAACAAACGCAAAAAGAATTAGATCACGTTAAGGAATTGTATATAGACGTATGTGGTACAAAGGAGCAATTGATTAATGAACATAAGGAAGAAATTAGAACGTTGAAAGAAAAATATGCTAGCTTAGATGAACATCAAAAGGATATTGAGAAATTAGAATACGAATTGGAAACGCAAAAAAAATTTATTGACAAGTTGATGAAAGAGTGCGAAACTTATAAAAATAAAATAATGGAATTACAAAAGGATTTGGCTACGGAGAAAAGAAAGAAGGAGGAATACACTAAAAAAATTCATCAAGAAATTGAAAGAGGTAAGTAATCTCGTTTAAACCCGTACATAAAAATGATATCTATATAGCGTATATATCGTTGATACAATGATGATGTATCATAATAATAGCAAAAGAAGAAGCGTTGAAGGAATTGAGAAATGCACATCCCAATCAACAAATAAGTGTGTTATTGCCTGATCATTGTTCTGAACATTTACAAAGAATCAATCAGGTAAGTCTATTGCTTATATAATATTGCTTATACGATATGAGTATGTAATCCTTATTATAGTATTAAATCCTTGTGTAATTCTAATACATTGTCTAATAGCTCGAAGAGGATAATCTTCGATTAGAAGAGAAATGTCAAGCGGCAGTAGAATATCAAACGGAATTGGACGATACAAGATTAAAGATCGCACAAGTTGAAATCTCTCAGGAATCGTGGAAAAAGAAATATGATAATGCTATCATGGAAAGGAACAAACTTTTTACCCGCATATCTTCATTGGATTCTCAATTATCGGTATTGAATAAAAAATTAAAAAGAGACGATTCGGACGAGGTGAAATTGAAAATAACTCGCGTACAAATAGAAAACGAGGGTCTTAAAAGTCGTTGTGAAACTTTGTTGAGCGAAAAGAATATCTTTAGGGATAAAATAACTCAATTGGAATTGGAATTGTCCGAGGAGAAAAAGATCGTTCAAAGTTTCGAAAATAAAACGAGGAACGACGTTTCCTTCGTTAATACGAAGCGTGAATTGGAAAAGGAATTGTATCAGTATAAGGAGTTGGTTAAAAAATTGAGTAATCAATTGGACGGCTTAAAGGGAAAGGAAAAGGAGTGCGATAATTTACAGAAAAGGATAAAAAGGCTTGAAGAGGATTTACAAGAGAATGAAAAAAAGCTTAGGAAAATAAACGATTTGGAAAAGATCACGGAGGAACGAGATCAACTCTTAGAAAAATTAAATAATCAAGCGAAACGCTTTGAGGAATGTTTGAAGAATCAGAGACAACTTTCTGCAGAATTGAATCTATCACCTCGTACTTTGGAAGAGGAGACAGATTTACAAAAGATAAGAGAAGTGGTGATAAAGGAGGTCCGAGAAGAAATGGAACAAAAAGTTATTCAAGAACTTCGAGCTATGGAAGAGCAATATCGAGAGAAGAGAAAAGAATTCGAAGAAAGGTATAAAGTAACATTATTACAAAAGGAACAGGAAGTGAAAACGTTGAAGCACAGCATAATATCAGAAAAGGAAACTATTTTTTCTTCCTTCAAAGCGAAGGAACAATTTGTTAGCAAATTTATCGAAAACAAATTAAAGACGTATCATGAAGAATTGTTAGCGAGGCAGTTGCAAATCGAACGGTTAGAAGAAAGATTGAAACGAAATGAAAGTGACATTGAAGAAGAAAAGAATCTGATGGCTCAGGTAATGACCACTTGGGCAGCAGAGATCAAAGATATTAAAGCGAAAGAAGTAAGTATGAGGGATGATATACAGAAATTAAGAGAAATAGAAGAAAGTTTAAGAATAGAAAACAATGCGTTGAAGGAAAAAGAAAAGGAAATAAAAGATAATGTAGATATGCTGAAGCTCAAATATCAAGCAGCGAGAAAATCAGCCCATAATTATAAGGTAAGATATGAACGAACGATATGAAAATAAAAAATTAAATAAAAAAAAAAGTGTTTGATTACTTTTATACGTATTATAAATATTTTGCAGGAGCACGCAGAGAAAAAAGAAAACTTCTTTCTAAGCGAATGCAAACGTATAGAAGAAGGATATAAAAAAGCCATGACACAAGTACAAAAAAGACATGACGAAGTTATTAGTGATTATAAAAAAGAAATAATAACAAAGTTTAAGGAACTCGAGTGTCAATATAGGAAGAGAATAGAACAAATGGAAAACACAAAAATCTAAGTACAAAAATAATTGTTGAAATATGTATTAAATAATACTGATATGCAATATAGCTTTTATATAAGTTAGACAAAAAGGTAGTTAGAAGAGGCTAGACGTTTGTAAATTATAGCACTTTATTGTATAACACTATTAGAGAAGAATTTTTATTTTAGCGACTTATAAGTTGAAAATTTATAAGTACAGTTAGAGTTAGTAGTGTTCCTTTGACGTTTACGCGATTAATACGATAGTAAACTTTAATATGTAATTTTAAAAGAAAACTTTAAAGTACAACTTTCCGGATGCTCATCAGAGTACTAATTATATATTACTAAAATTTATATATTAATTAAAGCAAGAAAAACATATCTATAAAGAGGAAAAAGCCTTACTTTTATTATTGTTTTTTATGCCATGATTTTATAATAATCTAATTATATATATACATAAGTAGAAAGAGAGAAAGAGAGCGAGCGAGAGAGAGAGAGAGAGAGAGTGAGAGAGAGAGAAAGAAAGAAAGAGAAAAAGATACAGATCCAATATAAAATAGGAAAATAAGTAACGTGTTTTCGCAAAACGTTCTGACATAATATTTTATTCCAAGACTGGATCTTTATTGGATCTTTCTTTTTTAAAAAGTAGGTACAAAGAGTCTTACTAGACTAAGAAAAAAAAAAAAAATTAAAATTACTATAAAGTATATATATATATTAAAATGCAATTGTAGTCTAATATTAATACTTCCCTGTCCAAAGGCAGGCTTATCGAGTATTAATAATCTCATTAGAATTTTATGTATAAATGCTCAAAAAGAATTATAGCGCATTTTTTTCAAGTTTGTACAAAGTATCGTCTACGTTATATAAAGTTATCTTACTGATACATAGTTTTCTCATACCGGTTTTTTAAATTTAATGTGCAAGCAAGAAAAAGCGATTCTCGTATTATTAATAATACATTGAATATTAGAGAGATAAATTATAATCTTTGTTTAATTGCAATCAAATTGAATTATATATTTTATATGCCATGATATAAGAATGATTTATAATTGTGTATGATATAAATGATACAACTCGTATGAGAAAATTTTCAAATTAATTTTTCGCACTCTTAATTAATGTGTGTACACCCTTGAAATTTTCTAAGTAGAACAATTTGAACAAAAAAAAAAAAAAAAAAAAAAAAGAAAGAAAGAAAAAAGAGAGAAAAAAAATGCTTTCTCGAAATGATTTCATTCAATGAGCGATCTATCGTCATAATACATTCGTATAATAGTATCAAATACTATCATATTTTTTTCATCAATTCTTAATAACAATCTATTTATAAGATCATCGCGAAAGAGAAAGAAAGAGAGTATTATTAATATTAATTAGTTATGTATTTTTGTATATGTAGAGTGAATTAATTTATTTTTTGTAATAAAGATTTTATATCAGCATGAAGTTTATTAAAAAACCTCTTTTACAAATATAAACTATCATCGAATAAAAGATTGTTTCTTTTTATAAATTAATAATTAAATAAAATTATACATTAATTTATATTCGAATTATAACTATCATCGATATAAGAAGTCAAAGTTTTTCAATAATTTTTCATTGATATTTAATTCAAATTGACGGGAATTTTGTTAAATTTATATATTTATAATTACGAATACCGAGAATATCTTTTTTCCGTAATGTACTAAAATATGCAGCCATTCGCCCGGTAGTACTTGCAAGATACAGATATATCTGATATGTTGCAAGTAATATCGACCCAGGTCTCACCACGTGGAGGTTGCTGCATCTGGAGACCCACGGGTTGACCTACGTGATAACTCATTTAAAGTTCAGATTCTGAGATGCTTTTTTGCTTCGGAATTTTTAGATTTCTTAACTAATAAGAGGTGGATGAGATCCGGTTTATTGAAAACTAAATCATTCGATATCGTCAGCTTCAGACATCACTGATTGGATACGACTAATCGTGCTTTTGATATTTCAAATATTAAAACACTATTCATTGTTGGATTTAATTTTCTACAAGATGATATTCTCCTTATCTTACTTGTAGGAACGAAAGAATGATACTGCGAATTATATACAAATAGATTTCATAAACTTTCATGCAAAAATTTAATCCCACAAACCTAAACAACAAACATATCGAACCCACGCCGATATACCGAAACCTCAGCGACCATCCAACCCATCGACGATAATTTCATGATCTATTCTGAAAGAGAAAAATCATAATCCTGTAAAAAAAAAAAAGAAAAAAAACTAAGTTAATTATCGAAGCAAAAAATTCATCATTGTTAATATCAGATTGAAATCAACGATTGCAAATAGAAAATTTATTTATTGGAAGTAGAAAATTAAATGAAAGTGTTCGTTTAATCCCGTATAATGTTTAAACGATTGTAATATTGTTTTATTATTAATTTATTATTATATTACTTACTATTTACGTTTTTTTTTCTTTGTATAACTTTAAAAATGTCGAATCTGTGAAATTAACAAACGAAGTGTTATAAAAGTTTGGTTTTTATACGTGAACTATTCGCGAATAAGAAAGAAACCATTTTTTTAATCGATCTTTTTTTAAAGATATATATGTATATATATATATATATATATTATATTTTTTATAATATATATATATATATATATGTATATATATCGTACTCGTTTTATTTTTTTAATAACTAATATTTAATGCATCTCTCACTTATTTATATTCTGACAAATTGATTTTATTATTCCACAACGTATGTTACATTTCGTACAATTTTACTTAATTGCTCTCTCATATGTTATACAACATAAGATCATTCGAACGATAACTTTTTAAAACGGATGAATATTTTCTGTTCTCTTTTTTTCCTTTTATTATTGTGCAGTAATATTATTATATTAAATTCATACGTACGGTGGTACTGTACAATATCCGATCATTTTAATTTATTTTTCTGTCGGCAGTTAACCTGCTTTATAATTTTCTTTACATCGTTTAATCAAACGGTAACACGTCCGATCTTTAAGAGATATAATATATAGTATAACTACATTTTAATAAGTGAATTATAGATTAATTACATCGTAGTAATATAGAGAAATAAAATGATCAAACTTTTTAAATAGTATAATTCATTCATTGTTAATTGATATGTGTAGTTAATCCTATATCACGTGCGTGTTCCTGTTTATTCCATTTTTTTTCCTTTTTGTTTTCTTTTCTTCTTTTTTTTTTCTTTTCTTTTCTTTTTCTTTTTTTTTTCTTTAAGTCCTGTTTGTATCATTAACAATACACATTCGATAAACGACGTCTAACGAAAAAGTGAAGTTCACTGATATTTTTTATTTTTTTTTTTTCGAAGCACTGTACACGACTATCTATTATATAATCCAACATTAATTACAGGCATCTATGTATGTATGCATGTATCTGTTCGTATATATGTGTATGTTTTTTGTGTACGTAACGAAATCAATATATACACATACATACACATATAAATATATATATTTATTTATATATATTTATATGTATGTATGCATGTACAGATATACAGATTGAGAAAATTGTTATTTCAGTGATTATCGAGGTGCTGCATCATCAGGTACACTTTATATGAAGATTACAATTATTTTTATTTCCGTTCAAGAGTTAATCCGATTAAATACGATCGATTCATAGTCGTAATATGCAATTATAGAATATTCGAAGTTGTTAGTAACAGGAAAACTGACGAATAAAATACACTTATGTCGAAGAGGTGAGAGAAAAAAGGAAAGAAATAAAAAAAGAAATACGACTAAACGACTCGATTTTTCTCATCTTTTCGATATAGAATAAAACTGGAAAAAAATTTTCTTTTTTTTTTTTTCTTATATGTATTTTCTTTTCTTCTCTCTCTGTCTCTGTCTGTCTAATACTTTTCTACGTGTTCTTTCATCATACGATAAATATATATTATTTATTTATTTATTCATTTACTTTTTTTTTAATAATAAATATATCACTATATACCTCGGAGTTAGTCACGATTAAACGAGATCGAGAAGCTCGTTCGATATTAAAATATCGATACGAGGATCACGTGATACGGCCATTTTTTTCTGTACTAACCTGCATTTAAGTAGTACCTATTTAGATATATACGTCATTTTTAATTAATTTCTTTTTCTCTCCCTTTGTATTATTAGTAAGCTGTATGTATTATAACCATATATATACATATATATATATTTATATGTATATATATATAGTTATTATATATATATCGGAATAAATAAATCGACGATTGGTCCACTTACTTGTTAATTCTTTTTTTGAAGGGGAGGGGAATTTTTATTCTTTTTTTCTTCTCTCTGGAATTATTTCTTCTTCGTCGTTATTATCCCGATCTTCTTTCGAACGTGATACGCTATGTTCGATATATTTCTTTTTGTCGTAATATTCCACAGTATTTCACTAACACTTCTTTTTTTTTCATGAAATATTTACCATGCGATAATAATTATACAGTATAGAACGCGTTTGTTATAATATCTCGATTGATAATAATTATCGATTAATATACTCGCATAAATTAAGAGAGATTCTGTTTTTCACTTGGCAATTTCACGATACTGTCAACAATTCTTCTTTTTCTTCTTACATTGTTTTGTTTTATTATTTGCTTCTTTTTAGACACTTAAATCCAGAGATTATTTTTAACGGGAGATCTCGCTTTTTCTTTCTTTTATTTTTTATATTCTTTGATCGAAGGCCATCCTCTCGTTTTCTAATTAACCAACTTATTAACCGTACCGATCAAATCAGGAAACGCGAATGCGGCGTATTTTCTCTATTTTAGGGGTTAGATCGAGATCGTTTCTCATTGGTCGGTCGCTCGATAATACAAACCAAGATGGCGATCGCGCGAATTTTCAAGCACGTACTTATATATAACATACATTATTTAAAATTCATTAATATTTAAAATATCAACTGCTTTTATATATAAATGAGAAAGAAACTGATAGAAATATAATAAATTCATTGAAAGATTAGAAAAGTAAAATCGATTTAGATCCAAATCAGGGAAACTCGTGCGGCGTATTTTTTGTATTGTAGGAGTTAGATCGAAATCGTTTCTCATTGGTCGGTCTCTTGACAATATAAATCAAGATGGCGATCGCGCAAATTTTTAAATATGTACTTATATATAATTGATTAATATTTAAAAAATCAATTGTTTTTATATACAGATAAAAAAGAAAGAAAATAAATTTGTCGAAATATTAGAAAAATAAGTATCGTTTTAGATACAAATCAGGGAAATTCAGTGCAGCGTATTTTCTCTATTTTAGGGATTAAATCGAGATCTCTTTTCATTGGTCGGTCGCTTGATAATACGAACCAAGATTACAGTCGCGCGAATTTTCAAATATGTACTTACATATGACGTACATTAACTAACATTATTAAAAATTCATTAATAATTAAACGATCAATTGTTCTTATATATAGTTAACCATACATATAGTTAAGAAGAAAAAATCAAATAAAAACATAATAAATTCATTGAAATATAAAAAAGATACGATAGATGTGAAATTATCTCAATGATACAAAGCTTTTTTGCGTAAACCAAAGATAAAGAAAAGTAAAACAAGAGTTTTAGTAAAAGTCTACTAAGAGCTATTTAAACGGATCGAAGATTTCAAGATTTTACTTTTTAAATAAATAAATAAATAAAGAATATGAAGTGAGAAATGTACTCGAAGAGTGAATGAAGGATAAAAAGGAACAGAAAAAAAGGAAAAAAAAGAAAATGAAGAAAAATGAAATCAAGTTGGACGAGAGTTGATTGCTTCTACATCTTCTTCTTCTTTTTTTTCTTTGATAGTTCTTCAGGTGGAAGCCCTTTACTGCTATAACCCATCCTGCAAATCTCAAATGTAATTCGTTCTGGCGGTACAACAGAGAAACTTGAAGCCACCGCGACAGTAGGAGGATTGTCGCGATCTGTTGCTGGCATTCCATCGATTTACTTTTCGTCCGCCATTGTTACGACTTACGCGATTTCCAGCTTCCTGTAGGGCCACACATTTTTCTGCAAAATACACGACAACAATGAGAATAATGAAATAAGAAGGAGAGGAAGAAAAAAGAAAGAAACTATAAGTGAAAACGTGAATTATATCGTTTTTCATTAAATTTCTTTATTTTATTATTTAATAACTTCAACATAATTATTTATTAGATAGTTCATTATAATTTATCATAATAACCTTTCCATTGAAAACTTTAATTTATCATTTAATTAATTTCAATATAATTATTGATTAGATAACATTGTTATATTACTGATTGATAGAGAATTATTTAACGATAAATAAATATATATACAAATAGAGAGAGAGAGAGAGAAAGAGAAAGAAAAAGAAAGAGTAATAGAAGGAACGTGTGTCCCATATTCGATCATAAGATCCTTACTACAAAATCAAACTGATTAGGGTTGCAATGATGGTATTATTAAGTGATCGAGAGTCTGCAATCTCTGTAGCAGAGATATAACGATTGGCATACCTGTATCAGCCTCAGATTGGGGCATGAATTCCTGTAACTCAGCGATCAGTGCACCTATCTCTTCGGAATCCTTTTTGATGCTGCACAATTCCTCCTCGTTGAAGTCGGGCGTGATCTGCTTGCATAACAGGATCTGAGAGATAACGTTGCCTATATTCGACGGTCCCGCTCTGCTCTCTGAAATATTATCGAAAAATGAAAATATTGTCCCTTCGATTTTTATCCTTTTATTTTTTCGACCGTTCATTTCTTTTATTCTCTCTTCTTTTTCAGAGACGTTTCGTTTTATTTCTTATTTTGTTTTCTTTTTCTTTTTCACGTTCTAAATCTTATCAAACTTTACCATAATAAATTGAAACAAGTATTTCTGAAGAATCTGAAAGATCGTACGATTTTTTTATCGACGATAAAAGACGCTATACATTTTTCTTCTTCTTTATTTTTTGCGATTTTCTTTTCTCCTTTCATTTACATTTACTCGTATTAATAATACAAATATATACATATAATAAAAAATACAATGTCTCTGATCGTAATATAAATATTGTTTACTCATTCTTACTATGGAGTATATATCGTAGAATAAAAATAAATTAGAATCTTTATAAAGAACACGTTTAATTCTGTTTTAAATAAAGATGTTTGTGCTTCGATTAAATTGATAATCACGTATCAAATTAAAATCGTTCGATAGTAATACTTTAAGTTTTCCTTGTTCTATAGGATTTACCAGAGACAATCGAATTTTCTATGCTACTTCTATCGGAGGAACTTTCTCTCTTTCTCTCTCTCTCTCTCTCTCTCTCTCTCTCTCTCTCTCTCTCTCTTCTCTTTATCTCTATCTCTCTATCTTTCTCTTTATTTACGTTCGCGAGATAAGGTACTATCGACTGTAAATAATTGGGAAACGATCGAATTACGTGCAACTCGTGCCAGGAATTTCGATAATGAAGTTGAGAAAGAGAGAGAGAGAGAGAGAGAGAGAGAGTCTAAAAACAAGTAACAAAAATTTCTTTATCGTAGATATTTTTCAGATTCGTCAGAAAAATTATTATCTTCATTATTATTATATAATAAATTCGAACGTATATATCCATAAATCTATATATATATAAAAACATGTCTATATAAAATAATTAAAAAATTAGCATATTATATATCTCAAGAAATTAGAATATAAAATAAAATATAAAGTTTTATGAAACAGGTAAAAGAAGGAGATATATATATAATATTTATAATTAAATATTATGAAAATTAAAAAGAATGAAATCAATCTCAAACGAAATATATATATATATTTTTTTAATTATAATATATAAATAATATATATTTTATAATTATATCATATAAATCATTATAATATATATATCATATTTATATTACAAGACGACGATTTCGTAGCGTGTTGATTTGAAGTACTATATGTCTATAGAGTAAATTAGCCCCTGAGTGAGTGAGACTGTTTAGATCAAAGGAGCTGTACTGTCTCTACCATCTGTTAAAGCTTGAGTTTACCTTTGCGCTTTGCAACTCGATAACACCTGATTGAGTCAACCAAAGTGACATTGCGTTCGTTGATGTCATACCTAACTGATGTGTTTCCTCTCAAATTATTATGATCGTCTCTCATAACAGGTTAAATCAATTCACATTTTCTTTCATCGATCTTATCTTATCGTATCGTTCAATAAATAAAATCTAATCTGTGCAAATTGTTCGACTAAAGAATATAAATTTAAATGTAATAAATGTTAATTAACGAACAATCGAAATTAATTGTTAAAGAGCAAAAAAGAAATAACTGATTCTTTAAAACAAAAAAAAAAAAAATCAGAAACTTTTTTCATCGTTAATAATCGTAGAATTCTTCTTTCCTACAATTTTTTCTATCGACACGATCGACCGAGAGCGTTGAAAAAGAATGTGAAAATTATTGTTAAAAAATATTTTCTCTATGTGTTGTAATACTTACCAAAATATCCGGACATATCCATCGGTACAATTCGTATGAGATTTTTACTCTTCGACAATTCACGAAGGAATAATTGCGTTACGAAGAATAATAAAACCAAATTTGGACTATCCGCTGGTATTCCGACATCCATCGCACTAGAAATTACGAATTTAAATCAATATATGCTGGATAAACCTTTGAATCGTTTAGATTGTTAACAATGTTATCGTTTAATACGTTAAGGGAGAATATAATGCCCTTATGTATACTTTGTTACAGTTTATCGCGGTTATTCGTTCATGTAATTATTATCGAATACCATTATTAATCAAATCCCAAATATTTATTTGTCTATATCTCTATGTGATACGTACGAATGCAATAAAAAAAGAAAAGAAGAAAAAATTCTTTTTAAAGGAAAAAATATAATCTTTTCGACGGAAATAAATTCATTCAATTATACAGAGTGGCACGAAAGTTCCTAAGCTCGTGGTTTTACAATCTGAAAATAAAAAAAAAAAAGATATTAATCAAGTATAAGAAATATTGATAAGAAATAAATGAATGAATTATGGAAGAAGACGAATTAATAAAAAAAGAAATAAATTATTAGAAGTAAATAAATAAAATTGAAGGGAAATAAAGTACTTCTTCTTTTCTCTTCCTATTTTTTCATTGTTTTTTTTTTTTTTTTTTTTTTTTTTTTTTAAATCAAAGGAAGAGAAGAAGAAAAATAGGCAACTATATTGTCTTGATCGGCAATATGTCGCCATATTTCTTAGAAACGGTTTCTTCGGTTCGATATCGAGTTTAGACGGCTAATTACTTGAAAAACGTAATTGCCAGCGTTCGAGCAATAATTAAGAACTTGACGTTTCAGCTAATTACAGTTGACTTTCTCTTTTTCTCTTTTTCCTTTCTTTCTTTCTTTCTGTTTTTCTCGCGTATCATCTTTTCTTCTCGTTCTTTTGATTCCAGATATATATTTTCCTAAACTAAAGAAGAAAATATCGAGATATACGATCGAAGTTTAAACGCTCTTTGATTTCAAAGTTTTTCTATATTCTTTTTATTTTCGTATTATTTCTTTCTCTTTTATTTCCTATCATTGATTACGATTTAATAATAATTTATTTTCGTTTATATTAAAATATCACATTGATATCATTGAAAAAAAAAAAAATAATAATAATAATAACAATAAATGAATAAATAAATACTATTAATAACAGTTTCCTTGTTCCTTGATGTCTAACGATTTATAATACTTTTCTAAGTATTGCGTGAACGAAGAAGTCGATTATAGTTTCTACCTAAACGTTTCTCTCACGCTAACGATAAGCTACGAGCAAGATCGTTAAGATAAAAGTTTTCCCTTTCTCTGTCTCTTTCACTCTTTCTTTTCATTTTCGAGATTGAACATAAAATTAGATTTAAAACAAAAACTCTCTCTCTCTCTCTCTCTTGATATTTTTTCTCGAGCATTCAAATATTCGTTTGTTCGAATCAAAAGTTTGTCTTGCTTCCTTTCTTTGTTTTTCATTCTTTTATTTTTTTCTCCTTTCCATAAAAGCTGAATTTATCATGATCATAGTGATTCGAGGCGCATCCCACAATCTCCTTCTCCTCATTTTTTTGCTCTTATGGGCATAATTTTTTTTCTCTCTCTCTCTTTTTTTTTTTTTTTTGTTAAATCAACGTAGGTTTTCGTTTAAAACTACTGTGTATGTCGTGTATGTATGAGAGAAAAAGAAAGAGAGAGAAAGAGAGAGAGAGAGAGAGAGAGAGAAAGACAAAGAGGAAGGGAGAGTGAGAGAGAAAGATGAAGCAGTGGAATTCAATTAATTTTAATATGAAAACAAGACTGTTTACGCTTCCATACACTCGTATGGAACTTTCAAAGCCCATTTGATTTTGCTAGCTCGCTCGCTCGCTTATTTGTTACTGACTGCTCCCATTTTTCTCCTTTATCTTCTTCTTTTCCCTTCTTTTTCTATCCCACCCCTATTTACGATGATTATTATAATTTTAGTTGGGAAAAAAATTTGAATTCTTAAAAATTCTCCGACGAGATTAATGACTCTGGGAACGGAAGCTGCATATATCATAAGATATATTTTTTTATAAAACATTTTTTCTATTTCTAACTATTTTTTTTTCCTTTCTTTATTTTTTTACGTTTCTTTGACAGAGAAGAAAATTTATTGTCCCTGTAGATATATGTTGTTAATAAGAAAAATGATAATATCGATCGGATATAAAACTCTTTATCTTTTTTTATTTTCTTATATACTTCTTGATTATCTTTTATTCATTTTCTTATAATATCGATCACAGAGATATAATAATTAAAATAAAGATTAATTATTAATCTTCCAGATTAATTTCTGCCGTTTGCAAAATTCATTCGAATACATAAAATATACTTTCTGATACTTCCACCGTATATACATTTATCAAAAGATACGATTTCTATACATACATACATACATACATATAAGTAATTCCACGTATAGAGATGTTCAGATGTTAGAAAAAGATACTCCGACGGTAAACCATTTTATTTCTTACGAGAGAAAAAAAAACGAGATCTATGACGACTTAAGAGATCTATTAAAATGAAAACAGAAGGAAAAGAAAAAGAAATGCAGACTCCTTTTCGCCATCTCTCCGGTGAAAACGATCAAAACGTTTTCAACGACGAGAAATTAACGAGATACGAGCACGAAAACCGTCTGTATCGTATACACATTCGCACACAAAGAGAGAAAGAGAGAGAAATAGAAAAAGAGAGAGAGAAAGATTTCTAGAAAATAAAAAAAAAAAAAACTTGCAAGGGAAGTAGTCTCACTCTCTTGGACCGAACGTGTTTAGGAGAAAGAGCGGAGAGGGAGATTAAAAAAAAAAAAAGAAAGAAAAGAGAAGAAAAGAAAGAAAAAAAAGAGAAATAAAAACACTTTTACGTCGACGTCTTCTTCCCTCCAAAGCTTTCTTCTTCGTCTTTCCTTTTTCCGGTTTCTCGCGATATCGAGCTCCAAAAAGGGGTTGGAGGTCAAAGGGTACGAAGGTTGGGAGAGAAACCTTCTCTCTCTCTCTCTCTCTCTCTCTCTCTTTCTCTTTCTCTCTTTTTATCTTTCTCTCACACCATAGGAAATAGAAGAAATCCGTACTCGTTAAGGATTTTCCTTTTTTTCTTTTTTTTTTCCTTTCTCCCTTCTTCTTCTCTTTCTTTTGCCTCATTCTTCATGGTCAATACGATTCCTTAATATATACTTCTTCTCTTCTTTTTTCTTTTTTCTCTTTCTCTTTTCTCTTTTCTCTTTTCTTTTTCCTTTTCTTTACATATTCTTTTATAAGAGAGACATTGAAGAAGAAAGTTCTTTTCCCAAGTGGGAAACATCAAAATCCTCTTCGAGGATTCGCAAAGAATTCGTTAAAAAAGAAAGAGAGAGAGAGAGAGAGAGAGAGAGAGACGTCTTTAAATGAGAAGAGAGATGAAAGAAAAAAAGATTTTATGGTTTGAAAGGGGGATTTTATAGAGAGTGAAAAAGTCCAGAGATTTTTTTTGATTCAATTTAAAAAAAAAAAAGGAAGGAAAGAAAACAATTACATTTTTTCGAAACTTTTTAGGCTCGTATATTAAGATCATAGTTTTTATAAACTAGGTCTTTGGTTTTACGATAAGAAAGAAAAAAGAAGAGAAAGAAAAGAGGACAGGCTAAATCGTCTTCAAAAAGACCAATTCATTTTTATGATCATTTAGGAACTTTTTTTTTTTGCTTCTTAATATTCTCTTACGTGATTAAATAAAAAATAAAGATGCAATTCGTATTCCACCGTACTTATTTTCTATCACTTAACGTTATATAAAATAATAAACGTTTCTATAATAAAAAAAAATATATATATACGTTAGCGTTATTTATCTAAATATAAATATAAATATATATATATATATATATATATATATAAATAATAAAAGTAAATATATAAAAAATTTGAACATTATACTTATCGGCCAATCCGATATATATATATATACATATATACATATGTACATACATACATATTTTTTTTTTAAACAATTTCCCTCGACCTTTATCAACTCCTTCAATTTTTCATAATCCACTTTCATATTCTTTTTCCATTTTTTTTTTCTATTTTTTCCTTTTCTTTACTTCTCTTTTCCCTTTCCTTATAAAGTTTTTATATTTCTTCTCCTCGGTCGACTTTCTGTTTTCTTTTTTTTTTTCCTTTTTCTCTTTTCCTCACGTTCCTTATCGTAAAGACTCCGAACTTTAATTCAACCGGTCAAGGTTGAGTACTATTTTATACTTAACAGTTAAACTCCACGCGCTCTCCATTCCATTATTCATGTCCTTTTATGTCGTCTTTCACGGTTCGCGTAAGTTACGCGTTCACCTCGTGACTCCTCTACGCGCAATCATCCCTCTTATGTAACTATATAGTCCGAGGAATAATCGATTACGTCGAAATAGGACGTACATAGATCGATTCTTACTTTCAAGTGTAGCGGAGAGTCTACTCGACACCGTTAAAAAAATGAAGGACTTCTCTTCGATCTGCTTCGATGACGAGCAAAAAAGTAAAGAAGAAGATAGATAGTACATGTGTGTGTGTGTGTTTATACATATACATTATTTTCATATACACACATACGTATGTATACATATTATTACGCATGTATACATATATTACATATATACACATACGTGTATATAGATACATTTTTTACATATGCATTTTTAAACATGTGCACACATTTTCACGCACGTATATGCATTTTAATGTTCATAGTTTATGCATATTTATATCCCTGCTTTTATTTTTCCTTCTTTTCTTTTTTTCTTTCTTTGCATAAAACGATTTTTAACCAATCGACGATATAAAAACTACAAGTAGTGGCCTTTAAATCGATATATATATATATATATATATATATATATATATATATATCAATGATCATTAAAACGATTTAAATGCACAAAACGTTTTTCTAAATTTTTATCGTTGAAAGATCAACGATAATAAAATTCTTATTATATTCAAACAAACGAATGTTCACATAATCGTTGACACGTTTAAGTAATATATACAGGCACGTATTTATATTCAGAAAATCACACACATACTCTCATTGGTCCAAGTTGAAATTTTCTCGGTTTTCTCGCGTTTATGCGAACATTCAGAGTGCCGTATGCGTTTAAACGAGTTACCAGAGTCGAACCAACAACGTCGAAAGTTACGAACCGTGAAGTTAACTCCGTGCAAACTCAAATTTTCTTCCGTTTGCCTAAACGACCCCGATGACTCTCTCTCTCTCTCTCTCTCTCTCTCTCTCTCTCTCTCTTTCTCTCTCTCTCTGTTTCCAGATTATATAATATCGTAAACGTTCTTTCACGAAGTACACATTGCAAGGAGCACAGATGTGTATGTACGCATGGATATTTAAATACTCTAGTACAACTCGTCTATATCGGAACATATACGGACTATGAGAGAGATAAGGTCATGGAAGAGTGTGACAGAGTAAGCCAAAAAAGTTTCTAGATAGGTCAAAAGTTCCTAGATGAGCCAAAAGTTCTTAGATTATCATGAAAATCAATCACTCTTTCTCAAGACCTGAGGAGATTTGGGCCAATCTTGTTGTTCTTTATTTCTTTTCTTTTTCATTTTCTTTTTCTTTTTTTTTTTTTTATATATCGCAAAAAAAACTATATCCCTGGCTTGAAATACTATCGATTTGCAAGTAACGAGTCTCGAAAAGAAGCAATTGATCTTCGAAATCGCTTCTTTTCGCTTCGAAAACTTTGGCACACTACTCTTTATATTATATCGATGTATTACGTTATCCTAAAGAAATGCGAAAATTTGTACGATCGTAATACGTAATAAAATAAAACTTTCCGAGTATTATCCTATTTCAAATTCGCAGACATTTAATGTTTCCCAGATCTGTGGGTTATGGATGGAGTTACTTTAAAACCGAGTCAGGGTTTTCCTATACTCGCGACAGAAGTGAAAATAACTAAACCGTCGTATCTTGATGTTCAGAATAGGACGAGAAGAAACAAAAAAAAAAAAAAAGAAAAATAAGTGGCAAATAGTAGTAAGTGTACTTCAACGAATTTCAACGACCGAAATGCAACCGAGTAGTAAAACATTAATTTGTAACTTGTCTGAAGTTATTGCAAATTACGTAAACGAATATTTGAGCAAATTTATCATTATATATATATATATATATATATATATATATCTTTACTTAAGCTGTCGTTCGAAATATTTCTCTCTCTCTCTCTCTCTCCAATGTAATACAAAATTCGACAAAGAAAAATGACAAGTAGGTATGCTAGAATTCTCTGCTGAGTTCGTCGATACTGAAAATTAACGTGTAACTTATCTCGAGTTATTTGAAATACGTAGAGACAAATTTTGAGAGCAAATTTAGCATATATATACATACATACATTTATATATATGTGTGTATGTTTATTATATGTATGTTTGTTGTATGTATGTACATTTTCCTGCATAACTATTTTGATATCTCGTTCACGTATGTAGATAATTTAATATTTACAAACGTTTATATATATATATATATATACATATATTTTTATTTAGTAATTATTTATTCGAACAAATAATATAATATCTCTGTTGGAACAAATAGAAAAGATATTTCTAATATAATATGAGAGATATTGATATTTCGTCAAAATAATTTGAAAATCTGAAAGAATTTTCGATCGTCATAGGGAGAAATTTTTAATAGACATTTAAAATATTTATCGACTACTGAAATAAAGTACGTATCATATCTCTAATGTTAATCTTTCATTTAAAAATAGGCCGCGATATATGAACGAAATGGTCATACTTTGTCACGCGAAAAATCATAAATTTTACTTACACTAAATCGTGAAATCGTATAATTATACACGTAGAGAAAAGAAAATTAAAGTAGTCGTTGAACAATAGTAATCTAGATAGTTTCGAGCTTTTTTCTAATGCCCCTCTGCACTATGCAACCCTTGAATGTTATATACATTAACGTATAACGGATAGAAGTCGTCATGGCCGGTTGTTAATCTCGAAAAAATGTACAAATAAAAGTGATCTTTGCATATTATTTGCATAACTCCGCATTGGCTCGCGTGTTTAGTTTTATAGTCGAATAAAAGCTCACATTAAACAGCAATAATAATATTATTCACCATTATATTGTTTTTACTGCTGTAAAAACTATAATTATCACATATCTTTCGTTAGAACTTACATAGAAATTAGTATTATGAATCCTAAATTGAATCTATGTTTTCAATGCTAATTGTTACTATAATAATAATAATAATAATAATAATAATAATGATAATAATAATAATAATAATAATTCATAATATTAATAATATAAATGAATAATATTAGTAATTAATTAATAATAGTATTAGTAATATAGTAATACATATAATACTAATCTATGATAATTTATACCCATAAATTAATAATACTGTTATATATATATAATTTTCATATTAATTATTATTAACATTACTAATAATTGAAGAATCAAATACGTACACACAATGTCCAATTAGAAATATAATAATAATTATTATTATATAATAATAAACTTAAGAAATAAAGAGTGACAAAAATATTATTTGGTTAGTGAAAGAAAATTCAATTATATGAAACATAAAGTGAAAATGATCGAAGATCGATCAGCCATGTCGGACAGTCTCGTCCATGGACGAACTACTGAAATTGACGTGAGCCATGGGGCCATACACAAACCTATATATATATATATACATATATATATACACATATATATACATATACACACATATGCATATATATATACATACACATACATACATACATATGCATACATACGAAGAGGTACGCACACATACCAATAGGCTATATTCATGAATAAATTCTACGGCAAATCGCTCGTAATCGAGGACATTCGATCGAACGTTCAGGTCTCCAGCCGGTGCGAAACAATTTTTGGTCCTTTCGAGAAATGTGTATCCTTCTCTTCCCCCCCCCCCCGTCCTTCGGGATTCCCTACGTGAATATATTTCATATGTTCCCGTTCTACAGAGAAATAGGACCTTTTAGTTTATATATATATATATATATATATATATATATATATACACATCTATGTATCTTTGGTTGGCCGAAATTTATATTAAAAATGAAAAAGAAAAAGAGTTCCTATAAAAACTTGATTTATATTTATCAATTTGTCAAATAAATGATTTTTTTACGATTTAGTTTTTATATGTATCTATAAGATCTATATGTGTCCATTTGTCAATACTAATTATTTTCTAACAGTGTATCTTATAATGCGTGGACGATTACAATTTCTAACGTTATCAATCGATGTAAAAAAGTAAAAGTTTTTCCAAGTTTTTTCACAATAGGCAACAACGCTCTACACGCAGGTAATACGTGGTAGCCTACTTTCAGGGACTTAAAAAAGAATATATCTTTGTTACCGATAGGGATGCACGCAACCGTAATTATCGACGAAGTATAAAGTGATGTCTATCTCCAGGTGTATGTAATATATATAATATGAAATATAAATTATTATTGTGTTTTATAAAATTATCGTTCCTGTAACTTGCAAAACATTATATAATCGATCTCGCGAAACACTGAGGAAAGAAAGAAGAATACATATCAACATAATATTTTGTTACAATAAAATGTTACATTGAAATTATTATCTACGTTGAATTTAATTGACAATTAAAGAAATAAAAATAAGAATAATTATCAACGGATCGTAATGGCAATTTTGTTACGTAATAATCTATCTGTTATTGTTCATAACTTAATTAAAGATCTATTTTAGAAAATCTCTTCTTTCACAAGCGTTACATAACGCGATATAATTTGTTACTATCTATAAAATGTTATTTACATACAATAACATGATCGTCAACTCTGCATACAAATGGTTACGACTGTTATTGCATATGACAGTTGACGCTACTGCAGATGACATATTTCCAGATGTACTACTGGACCCGACTGGAATTCGTACTATAAATCTTTAATTATTCACAGCTTTCAAGATGATATAAATTTTTTTTTTTTATGAGTGATCGTAAATTTATACTACTTTCAGAGTCTAAAATAAGAAAACATGAATTAGAGTGAATTTTTTTTATAATATTTTTCTATACATATTCCACTATTCATAAAAATATATTTTTATATATCTTTAACTATCCAACGAAATTTTAACTATTGCAAAATAACAGCAAAAGAGATTATGATTGATATTGTTTCTCGGAATATATATATACACATATGTGTGTGTACATGTGTGTGTATTATATAGACTAATAAATTGAAAACGTTTGAAACAAATAGAATCGATTGAAACCAAAGAAATATCAATAAAGGGGATCAAAATAAAAATATTCTTCAAACAATATCTATAAATTAAATCGTAGACGTATAACAATATATCCTCGTACATTAATGATAGTACAAATAAATACTTTTTACAAGTTCGTACATATTTCTTCCATTTTATTTATTTTCTTTTTTTTTGGCTCTTGGTCATTTACGAACAGTTGAAAAACATTTTCATTGTGATTAATTAAAAATGAGAAAGACCATCCCGTCTTTTAGTATACTATATCTATATAATATTATGTAGTGTGTGTATATATATATATATATATATATATATATATATATATATATATATATATTTGAAAACTCCAGACGATCATTAGTTTTTCGTTTTGTTAGAAAATGGAACGAAGTTTGTCCATTTTATTTTTCTCCTTTGTCTCTCTCTCTTTTTCGCTTTCTTTTCTCTCTTTCTCTCTTTTCTTTTTTATTATTGTCTTACTCGTTGTCGTAACACTTTTTGTTGTTTTCGCAGTTAAGTGGAAAAACAAATCGAGTAACATAGTAATCGTATTTGTGATGGACGTAAAACACAAAGAGAATCCGTAAAGTCTACGACTATCCAATTAGACTAACTCAACGTGTAATACGTCATAGCTATTGTTACTTCAGGCGCGATGCCCCGATTATTCGATTGAATATACTCGTACTCTCATCAACTGTACAATATCACTATGTATATATATATATATATATATATATATATATATATATATATATATATATATATATATATATATATATATATATGGGATGTCTCAAATGTCAGTACCTACATATTACATTTTAATAACATTGCACGTTATTCTTTTTTCTCTTTTTTAAACACATACTTCTGATACAAATTTCGTATTTGTAAAAAGAAAAAGAACGAAATTAAAAGGAATGTCAATTTCGAATGTCGTTTAATTAAAACAATCTTTTCGTTCCAAAATTGTACGTAACATTGCTGATAATTCTTCTTTCTTTTTTTTGTTTTCTAATTTTATCTATACTTGTACTATACTTGTACTAATATAACAATATCTATACTACGCTTGTACTAATACATATTTTATTTTATAAGAAAGAAATAAGAAAAGAGAAGAGTTAATCTAAAACACGGATTAACATATCTCATTGTCTAGAAAAGAGAAAAAGAAAACGGAGCATAAACGTGCCCTTTTGTTATACCATGAAGAGGAAGAAGAAGAAGAAAAAGAAGAAGAAGAAAAAGAAGAAGAGAAAGAAGAGGAAGAGAAAGAGGAAAAAGAAGATGGAGTACTGACAATGAGATAGAAAGAAAAGGAAAAAAAAAACTGAGGGTCTGAGAAAAAGGAGGCCATGAAAAATTAAGATTTTCATTAGGTCGTGCAAACCTCCGGAAGAAAATTTTTCAAAGGGCGACGCGACGAACGAAGGAAACATTGACAGTAATGGTAAAAGGTTCTCGTATTTTTAAGATACTTTCTTTTATCTTTATCATGAATCCCTATTGTCTAGATCCCGTATCTCGTTAAAATCGATTTATGCAGGTGAAACTAAAAACACCCATTTCTTTCATTAAATTATTTAAATGGCTCTGCGCGCTGCTATGTATTTAAGTATGTAAATGTTGTAAAATAGGATAAGATAGCATTTTTTCTAATTTGTTTGCTTCTTTCCTTCTTTCTTTTTTTTCTCTCTGTCTTTCTTCCTTTTTCTCTTTTTTTAGATATTCTACGATAATTAACAGTGATAAAAATATGATGCTGATATAAGTATAAAATTGAAAAATTTGTCATTTCCTATTTTTATAACATTGCAATTATTTATAATGAATTATCGCAAATTTAAAATTTATCACATTTTCACTTTACTAATTTCTAATAAATTTAATCTGATTTTATTATCTTTGTTTACAACGAATTTGTTTATAACAAATTGTTTATAACAAATTGTTGATTAATTATTAACAATGTGCGAATAAACAAATAGAAAAAATTCTACCCTTCAAAATGACGTTTGATTCGCATTTCTACGACCTCTAGTTCCGAAGATGTTGCTATATAAATGCGCGACGTAATTATTAACAATAAACAAAAAAAAAAAAAATAATTGTTCGTTAAAAAAATCTATTCGTTTGTTAATCATTTATTAGTTTATATAATTTTTTAAGCGAGTTCTTTTACTTTGCAAAAGATAAGATGACTTTATTTCGTAAGAATTTGTTTATAACAAATTGTTAATTAATTATTAACGCTTTAAAAAATAGAGAAAGTGTTGCTCTTTAAAATGATATTTGATTCAAGTCTCTACGACTTTTAGTTCCGAAGATATTTGCATGCAAAGATAAGATTTTTACACTGACCCACTAACCTATATAATTTCATTCAAGTTGACCCAGTGACACACTAACCTATATAAATTCCGAGAATTTACGATGGCCTACTACTACTACTACTATTGTTACTACGAACAGCTGACTATACGAATTATGAATGAAAAACTTTCGAAAACGATATCTTCGGAACGAAAAGTCGTACAGACTTGAAACAAATACCGTTTTCAAGCATTTTTTATTCTTTATTTATTTAAATATTGCAATAATATTGTTATAATAAAATCGATTTTGTTAATTTTTTTTTTATGGAACTTTTTCCTTTTCTTTCGTAATAAATGATGTGATGAAAATATTAAAAAAATTTTATTTGGAACGGCATAAATTTTGTCTTGTTTATTTAAAAATTAAGATAAAAAAAATTTATTAATACTTCAAGATGTACGAAATTGAAAGATCGGAAATTTATACGATTTTTCTTTCATATTGAGATTACGCCATTATAAATATGAAAATCATCGATCTCTTACTACTACTACTTATTATTTATATACTTACATTTAATCTTACTTAATACTTAGAAATAATTACATTGAAAAATATCTCCCAAACCAATAATTTCTCGACACACATCAGTTAATACTTTTTCATAAAAAAGATCAAACTGCATCGAATAATGTAATAAAAAACGTATAATCCCATTAAAAAAAAAAAAAACAACAACAAAAAAAAAAGAAAAGGAAAAAGAAACGATTCTCGAAGCAACAAATTTTTTTGGATAAATGGAAAGAATAAATATTTCTTACGAATTCTTAAACTAATTAAATAACGTACTTTTATTTATTCATTAAAACGTTTGGCATGGAGTATTATAATTAAATGAACAATTCAACAAATATATATTTCTCGTGTTATCGTATGTCGAAACTATCGAATCGCGTGTTTCTTTGTTTGAAAGCTACTATAGCAATAATTTATCCGAGAAACTTATCGATGTGCGTACCTTCGTAAATTCTTTCTCTCTGTCTCTCTCTCTCTCCCTCTCCCTCTCCTCTCTTTCTTTTTAGAACACAATAGCTCGAAACAGAAAGAGATAGAGATAAAGATAAATGAAAAGGAAAGGAAAAATAAAAAGAAAAGAAAGGAGAGGAAGAAGAGTAGAGAATCGATTCGAATTGTTTCTTATCTTTATCGAGAAATCTTTCATTTAAATCGTCGAATTATATCGTCGGGTTGGGATGTAAAGAGAAATTAACGAATAGGCTAATAATAAAAAAAAAAAAAGAAGAAAGAAAGAAAGAAAAAAAGAGATAGAGCGCTTACATTTTCCAATCTATTTACCAAGTTAATTGAAATCTCATTAATCTAAAGCAAACTGAAATCCGATTCCACGAGAAATAGTTTTCTTTTAATCTTAGAGATATGAAATATCATGATAATTCGTAATTAATTCAGCCAATGGATCACCACCAAAAGTATGTATATATAATTATATATAAATTATAATTAAATGTAATCATAAGAAATAAAAAAAAAATATTATTAAAATTATGAAGTATGAAGATGTATTATTAACATTATTAAAAATAATGAAAGACCCAAAGGGAAAAAAATAAAATATGATTTCAAAGAAAAAGAAAGAAACAAGATTCAATTTCTTATTACATGCAGATGATTTAAAAAATTCAGATTACTCTTTCGAAACTTTTGACTTATTTTTAAAATAACTTGGGAACTTTCGGGCTCCTATTCTGTATATATGCGTTATGTATATATATATATATATCACGATGTATATGTTCCGTCGCATAAAACACGATTCGACGAACAAAATAAATAAAACGAAGAATATTAAAATCGAAATACCTTCGTACTTGAGGCAGGACAAGTTGAGAAGTTCCCTTGCAAGCTTCGACGCAACTTCTTCGCAATTTTCGAATTTTCTCGCGTAATTCTGGACAGTCACGTGGTTGGCCGACGTTTATAAGGAGATCTCGAAATTGTGCTACTTGACAGTTTATATCCTGAATTTGCTGCAACAGCAGAAATAAAAGTACACGAGTTATGAAGGATCCTTTATATATATATATATATATATATATATATATATATATATATATATATATAATATTAACATTACTCTATTGATTTTAATCTCAATTTTTATCTCTATAATACGATAAATATTCTTTCAGCAAGTTTTTCTGAGATGAAATTAATTGTTATAAATAATAAAAAAAGTTCATATTACGATATGTAATACATTTAAAAAAGAAAAGAAAAATTATGTATTACTATTTGATTCATATCTCTCTCTCTCTCTCTCTCTCTCTCTCTCTCTCTCTCTCTCTCTCTCTCTCTCTCTCTCTCACTCTCTTTTTCTCTCTAATATTTTAATTACTATATTTTATTATTAGATAAGGTTAAGATCAAGATTAATTCTTTATGATATTTCGTAGCGATTATTCATTCTCGATTACAATAATTACATTATTATAAATAATAAGAGTTTGAACATGTTGTTTTAATGAATGTTAATGACATTCACGTATTAATTTTATCGATTGCATAAAAACGTATCGATAATTTTATTAAACAAGATCAAGATTATAATTTTGTATCGCATTTCCTAGTAATTATCCTCGGTCATAAATCAGAAGCATAATAACAAATCGAATTATTTCGCTTATTATCTATTAATTTTGTATTCTCTCTCTCTTAATTGAAATATCTATTCCAGAAATCAAAGAGAAGGAGAAGAAAAGAAAAAGAGAAAGAAAGAGAGAGAGAAAGAAATTGGACATATGGTCAAATGAATTTTAAAGACATTCATATATCAATTGTATCGATTAAAAATAATATTTTCATACATTAAATTCGAAAATAAAATTATTATCGTGATAATAATTTTTTATCCTATTTCATAATGAATATTTTAAATATGATATTATCTCGTATTATCTCTCTTATTAATTTTGAGTTTTCTCTTTCTCTCTTTCCCTCTCTCTTTCTCTCTTTCTCAAGCGGAATATCTATTCTAGAAATTCCAGAAAGAGAGAAAGAAATAGAAATCAGGAATCGAATTATCGGGAAATACAAAACGCGCAAAAGGACATTTGAAAATCGATTTACCAGAAAAACCGCCTTCTCGGTTTTATCGGATTTATCGTCGTGGCATTTGCTCGTCGATGGTGTTGGAGACTCCGTCATTATCTGATCTTCTTACGGACTAGTTCTTCTCCGATCGTCGTGTGACATAACGAACATTATCCACGTCATCTCCGCAAGAAGAAGAGAAAAAAGAAGGAAAAGGAAGAAGACGAAGAAGACGAAGAAGAAGAAAATGAAAAGAAAAGAAAGAGAAACGAAATGTCTCTTTAAAAGAGAAGTAACAAATAAAGAAACAAATAAATGAACAAACCGAGAATTACGATCAAAAGGTTCGTTCTAATTTATTCCAATCGATTTGTATGCAAATGTATACATATTTGTCATTTTTCTTTTTTCTTTCTATATAATTTTATCTTCTTTATCGAAGAAAGGAAAAGAAAAAGTGAAGCAACGAGATCTTATCGATATTATTGATCTTATCGTTATATCGATCGATAAGAAAATTAATCCTCGAGAAACGACGAAACTTTTCGATCCATATTATTATTTCATGGGTTAACTATCAAACCTCGGTTTAGTTTAACCGATAGTAAAAAAGGGAAAAAAGAGAAATAAAACGAAGGAAAGAAAGGAAGAAAGAAAAGAGAGATTTATCATTACTAACGTCCGTATTCTTTCACCATCGAAAAAGAGAGATAGTAGGAGTTAAATAGATAGATAGAGATAGATAGATAGATAGATAGATAGATAGATAGATAAAAACTAAATAAAGAGAAAGAGAGATAGATAGATAGATAGATAGATAGATAGATAGATAGATAGAAAAATAATTTTTCTTTTTAAAAATCAAAAAACGTTCGTTGTTATTAATGTCCTGCTCGATCGAACGTATATATCACATTATAAATCATCGTAGATCGTTCGTAAATTATAGAACGTTCGAAAAATCAAATGTATAAATGATATTAATAATAATTAATATCAATAATGATAATAATAATAATGATTATAATAATAATTATAATAATTATAATAACTAGAATAACGATAATAATAATAACAATAATCAAATGAAAAAGAAAAGAAAAGAGAGAGAGAGTAATATCCACACTGCGTGTATTTGAGTTTATTTAGGCACGATTAGAAAGAGGATTTTTTTTCCGTCGCTACGTTCTCCAGTGATTAGGATTTCGTTGGATACGTAAGCAGGATAAAAAGGACAAAACGAAGGCCGTTGTGAAATCCATTGGAAATTATTTATTACGTCTTTTCCACGCGTTAGTAGTAAATCTTTCTTTTTTTCTCTCCCTCTCTCTCTCTCTCTCTCTCTCTCTCTCTCTCTCTCTTTCTCTCTTGCTCTCTCACACACACAGTTGCGTCGTGAGAAATAAATTGTACAATTTAACGAGTTCTTCTCTCACTTCTTTCTCTTTTCTTCTCTTTTCCTCTTCTTTTTCTTTTTCTTTCATCGTCGAGTGATCGAAAAGAAACGCATTGAACTCATCGATCTTTTCGATTTATCACTTTCTAACCTCGTCTTCGTCGATCTTTGCATTTTGGTTAACATATTCTCTCTCTCTCCATCTCTTTCTCTCTCTCTGTTTTTATTTTTCTGTTTCGTTCCTTCGTTTTTTTGCTTTTCTCTTTTATCTTTTTTTTAATCGCTTCAATTTCAGTTCGACAAGTTATAATAAAGCGGATGAGAAGTACGCGGCCTCACGATATTTCCATTTTATTTTGAATTATTTAATTATTTTCTTGTTTTTTTAATTTTTTCTTTTTTTCTTCTTCTCTTTTGTTATTGTTTACACCATTCATTCGTTCGTACTTCTTCGTTTTTCTTTCTTCGATCTTCTCGTTTGCTTTTATTTCATATTTTTGTTACTAAGGTTTCTTCGTCAAATAAAAATAAACTTTATACGGATTCTCTTCTCTAACATATTTCCTTCTTCTTTTTATTATTTGTATTTTCTTTTGTTCCGTCTATAACTCTTTCCTTCTCTCTTACCCTCCTCTCTCTCTCTCTCTCTCTCTCTCTCTCTCTCTCTCCTCTCTTTATCTCTACCTCTCACCTTTTAAAATTTCTAATTACATACATCGAATTAAACTCTACCGAATAAAAATTCGAATTTCACATATTCTCTTCAATCATTCCTAAGGTATCATATATCTCCGTTTTTTCCTTTCCAACAAAAACTCTTTCGCAAAAAATAAAAACTAAACTTGATCGATTAGAATTTTTATTTCACTATTGCCTCCGCCTCTTCCTCTCTTCCTCTTCCTTTTTTTCCCTGTTTGCGCGGTTTCGTTTATTTATTTAATGTCTTCTCTCTTCTTTAAATTTTTAGTCCATTTTTTATTTGTCTTCGTTTATCATTCACCTACACACTTTTGGCGCGTTCACGAGTAAAGTTCTGAATGCGTGCTCGCAGTCGAAGGGACACGCGACAAACTGAAGCGTGGCTTTCACCCTCGAGCTCTTTTACTGCTCTCTCTCTCTCTCTCTCTCTCTCTCTTTCTTTCTCTCTCTCTCTCTCTCCTACCTGCGCTACCCTCTTTAAGAGCGCATGTCTGACTCTAACCGGCAGTATACTACTGTCGCGCCGCGATTTCCACGAGTCGACTGACACCCCTCGTCTTTCCTCTCTTCTTCACTCTCTCTCTCTCTCTCTCTCACACACACACACACACACACACTCTTTCTCTCACTCACTCACTCTCTCTCTCTCTCTCTCTCTCTCTCTCTCTCTCTCTCTTCGTGATCGAGCCTTATATTATAAATAGTAGCGTCGTTTAATCGTTCCACCGTCAGTACTTTATCTATGATGGAGACAAAGATAGATAAATATATAGATAGATTGACAGAGAAAGAGAGAGAGGGAGAGAGAAGGGGCAAATTATTGCAGAAGAATGAAAATAGTTGTTGGAATTGACGAAAGCATATTTGACAAATTGATTCAATGATATTTCTATAATTTCTTTTCTTGTTTTTTTTTTTTTTTTCTTCTTTAACGCCTAACATTTCGTTCTTTTTCAATATCTCAATGTCGATTAAAGAAGGAGATAGAGATATACGAAGAGATAATAAATAATTATTGAAATCGACAAAAAATCTTAATTAATGAAATTTCGAAGGAGTTTATTATGGTTTAATAAAGTTATTGAAAGAAGTGATATCAATTGTTCTTGTTAATGTTAAAAATAAAATCAGAAAGAATAAAATTTATGAACGAACAAGATTTATGAATAGATTTCATTGATATTAACATTGTACGTAGAGTGAGAAAGAAAGAAAGAAATTTGACCTTGATATTAGAAAAACAATGATTAATATCGACGAGCAATGATTATTATTGAATGACATTGAAAAGACGAAGAAAACAATTAGCGATATAAACAAATACTTTCTCGTTTCCTCTCTGCATAATTTTAATCTAAATTATATTAGATATGTATTTATATATTTTACGATATCACATACACACACACACACACACACATTCATAATATTAAATGAACACCTATAAATATTAAAGACAAATTCGAATATATTAATGTTTCTAAATGTTTCTTTTTTTTAAATCCACCTAATCCATACACATATATATCTAAAAGATCATTAGTTTATTAATAAACGTTTTAATGGGTTTTACGTAGGTGTAGTAGAGATTATATATAGATTGCTTAGTTCGATTAGGGTTAGCGGTCTGGGAAACATGTCTAATATACGTATGGTGTGCTGTTCTATGTACTGCTATGCCGCAAATGTATATTTCCCACGATAGTTAGAAGTAACGTGTTTGCTCGTACGAATATTAATAATCGTATTCCGCATACTATAGTTTCTACTACAGCAAGTAAAAACAACTCTCAAGGAACCTTAACAATAGAACAAAATTTTTTTTCTTTTTTTTTTCTTTCTTTCCTTCTTTTCTTTTTTATTTCTATTTTACCTAGAAATGATAGAAACTTTATTCTTATACGGTTTCTTTTTCTCTTTTTCTTTTTTATTTCACAGAAATGTTTCTTCATCGATCTGTATTATAATAGTAATAAATTAATAAATTGATTATTATCATTATTATTATGATTATTATTACATTAATAATAAGTAATATAATAAAGAAATATTATATATATATATAAAATATATAACATACGTCTATATAATAATGGTATTAGACAAATGAAAATTTCTTTTTCTTTTTTTAATAAAATTTGAAAATTTCAATTCCAAAAAAAGAAAGAGAGGGAAAGAACGAATTGAAGTTAAATTTTTTTGATAAGGGTTAAAAGCATCGCGCTGATAATTTCCCAAGTAGCGGCTTTCGTCCTTCGTTATCGTGTCCCAAGGAGTTCGAATGAGTTCTCTCATCTGACGGATACCGCAACTACTATCACGCACACACACAAACATATACATGCACGTGCGCGCGCGCGCGCATAGACACTCTCGTTATCGAGTATAGATTATCGATAAACATTGTGAACGTATATAGGATTTGTGCACGTCGCAAAGGCGACAAGGCATTCGCCTGAAATCGTCTAACGATGTCTACCTCTTGATAAGAAAAAAAAATAATAATAATAATAAGAAGAAGAAAAAGTATGAGAGAAAGAGAGGGGGGAGAGAGGGGGAGAGAGAGAGAGAGAGAGAGAGAAACGTGGAATATATTTTTAGTTATCACACCGTACTAACAACGTCGACGAAAAGTTTACAGACAAAAATAAAAATTGCGAAAGAAAAAGAGAGAAAAATATGGTATATATTTTTAATCGTTGTACATTTTTTTATTTTGCCTATATATATATATATATATATATATATATATATAAATATATATATATATATATGTATGTATATATATATACATATATATATATAATATACATATTAACATCGTCGAAGTCTCGAAAAGTTTTTAGACAAAAATAAAAATTAAGTTAAAAGATAAGTAAGAGAAAGAGAGAGAGAGAGAGAGAGAGAGAGAGAGAGAGAGAGAGAGAGAGAGAAACACGGAATATATTTTTAATCATCGTATGTATATATGTATATGTATATCTAATAACAATTAATTGAAAAATGTATTAGTACGATAGATCTAATACGCGTTAACAATTATATTAATATATATTATAATATTGGCACGATAGATATCATTAATAGACATAGTTATATAAAATATTAGAAACTAAGTAAAAAAACAGAAGAAAAAAAATAATTATTAAATAATTAATTTACGATTCTAATTAAGGATGATCACATCATTAGATCTCTTTAAATAAAATAACAATAAAATATTTTATTATCAAAAACATAGTAAATGATTTTGTTCAAGGATCTCGATCAAGATCTATAGATCCCTTTTCCCTTTTTAACAAAATAAAATGTATTCGGATGAGAAATTTGTGCTCCTGCGTTTCAATGAATTCGTTATTATTTTCACGCTGAATTTCACAGCCCCATAGCCGTGACCTTTAACATCGAATGTTTCGACCTCCAGGGGAGTGACCTTCGACCTCATGCTCCAATTCCGAGTAATCTCTTTCTTCTTGGTTACGAGAAATTCATCTCAACGATATATGTACACATCCATAAACATATCAGTGTGTGTGTGTGTGTACTATTTTTTAATAAGGACCATTTTTACATCGACCATTTAAATAATTATCTACGTTTTGTAATCAAAAGTAAGAGAAATTCATTTGTTCCAAATATATTTTACAAATTGATATGACTAATTGAGAGAAAAAAAAAGAAAAATAATATACAGAGAGGAACGTCCTTAAAAAAAAAATTATTTACATTTAAATTTACGTATAAATTTAATCAACGAAATGAAGATAAAGAGAAATTTTCGATAAAGCTGCTAAAATCAACTTAAAAGATCACATTTTTAAAGTCAATCGTTGAGGGTTGATTCTATAATACTTATCTAATCGATAGAAAAAAAATATAAAAGTAGTCGATCGAAAAAATAAAAAACAAAAGAAATATATTTGATTTGCAACATAATCGATCATTTTAATCGAATAGGTAGGACGTTAGATCTTCGATATAAATAACTATTGAAAATTTATCTATTTTATCGAAACTTACGGAATTCTATGATTTCTAATTCTCACACGCGTTTCTAATTTTTTATTTATTTTATATATCACTTGATTATTCATATTACTTAATATTTCTAATAAACAATATAATCTAATTGTATCTTTTTTTTTATATACCCATAACACATATATACATATATCAACGTTGAAATTATTATATATTACGCTCCTTTTATATATATATAAATATATATATATATATATGTATATGTGTGTGTATGTATGTGTTATTTATCCTATATAATATTATTAGGTTATCCATGATTTGTATACGATTAGAATTTTATTCTATCTCGCTTTTTTATCTTTGTTTTGAAAACGTGTTTTGTTTTGAAACTCGCCCTTGATGATTACGTATTTACATTTACTCGTCGTTACTCCTAGTAAATTTCTATAAAGATGTATAGATACGTATATAGATATGGGTGGTGACGGAGTTAATGAAATTTCTAGATAAGAGAAAACTCAGCGTACTCTATTAAGTTAATTGATATACCAAGAAAAAGTTTAGGGTACGTTGCAAAGGAAAACGTCGTAATTAAATAATGGCTCAGTTCTTGACCGCTTTTCAAGTAGATACTGAAACTAGGTCAAAACGAATTCCTTCAAGGATTTTTTGGATAGTTGTACGGTTAAAGAAAAAGAAAAAAGAGAAGGAGAGTGCTTCTTAGAGTTTCTTCTCTTTTGATTTTTAAGATGATCAACGAGAGAGAAGATAATTAAATTAACTAACTAACGAGATAAACAATTATTGTGATCTCAAGAATTTAAACTTATATATATATATATATATTAAAGAAACGATATTGATGTTAACGAAGCAGCTAAATTATATAACCTAATGCATATATATATACCTGAAAGAACTTATACGTATTATTATATACTTATTTATCCTTATTATTATATATATATCGCTTATATATTAATATTAACGAAACGATCACTTTCTTTAAATTGATATCGATTTTAACGAAGCAGCTAAGTTATATAAAGTAATGCGTATATACCTGAAAGAACTTATACGTATTATTATATACCTATTTATCCTTATTATTATATATATATCGTTTATATATTAACGTTAATGAAACGATCGCTTTCTTTAAATTGATATTGATTTTAACGAAGTAGCTAAGTTATATAAAGTAATGCGTATATACCTGAAAGAACTTATATGTATTATTATATACCTATTTATCCTTATTATTATTATATATTATATATATATTACCCTTTTTATACGTATGTATTAATGTTAACGAAACGTTCGCTTGTCTTAAATTGATATCGATGCTAACGAAGCAGCTGAATCATATAAATTAATGCGCATATACCTAAATATATATATATATATATATATATATATATATATATATATATATATCGATTATGAGATATATATAAATGTTAACGAAACGAATACGGTATTCCTAAATTAATACTTAAATATTCGTAACTAATATGAAATATTAATTAAATCTCTTTTAAATAATGTGTAATTACCTGCACCTTCCAAGGATAGAAACGATCCCTGTGGCTGCTGAGTCACAACTGAACGGATGCTTACGTATATCGATCAAGGTTATCGTACCAAAGGACAACTGACGGTCATATATCCCTTACTTCTATTTACCTCTACGTAAATACATCTGTTTGTTGATATACGCGTAAATATATAGTCTACGTATTATCTCTAATTTAAGAGTCGTTCGATTTTATTTACAGTAAATTTATCTAATGTTTTATCATCGTATGTACAGTACTAATATACTGTAATCATCTTGTATATGTAATATTATTTATCTCTCTCTTCCTTTCCCTCTCTATCACTCTCTATTTCTCTTTCTTTCTCTCTTCCTCTTTCTCTCTCTCTCTCTCTCTCTCTCTCTCTCTCTCTCTCTCTCTCTCTCTTTCTCTCTTCCGCACAGACATTTTTATTTTCTATAGTATTTATTTATCAAGAAATATTTTTAAGTCATATAAATATGTTTTCTAATATTTTCTTTTTACGCTTAGAACTTAGCCAGAAAATATCTAAACTTTCTTAAAACAAAGAAAAGAAATAAATGGAGAATATTTTCCAGAAGAAAAGTTTCACGTTCGAAGGTGTAACCTTTTTACATATATACGGTGGCCCATGAATTTCCCACGAAAAATTCAACGACATTATTATATTCTATCCACGAGAAAAGTCACGAAAGAGACAGAGAGAGAGAGAGAGCGAGAGAGCGAGAGACAGAGACAGAGAGAGACACATACAGAGAGAGAGAGAGAGAGAGAGAGAGAGAATCACCATTCGTCGTCGACGTTTCTACTGCTGACATGAATGCAAACGAGGATGCATGGTGATAAAATAGGTACGAAGAGAAAATATGAAAAATTGAACGAAAAGAGAGAAAGAGAGAGAGAGAGAGAGAGAGAGAGAGAGAGAGAAAGAGAGAGAGAAGAGAGAGTGAAAGAGAGAGAATGAGAAAGAGAAAGGGACATACTTTTATTATTATTAACAGGCTGAGAACGTGATCAAAATTATATCAATCTTTGTATTTTATATATATATATATATGCTTTATTTAAAAAAATTAAAGTGAAAGAAATTATGAAAATGAATTCTTTTCACTTATAATTCTATTACTATTATAATTCTAATACTATTATAATATAATATGATACTTTTTTTTATTATACTATTATTATGTTTATTAATATTAATTAGATACTGTTTAATTACTAATTAGAATTTCAAAAAAAATCTATCTACTAGTTTTAAAATCTTATATAATACATATTATCTGTTCTTGTGTTAAGAGATAGTTACATTAGATACTAGTATCACGTTTCTCTGCCTCAATTGCTAATGTCAAATCAAAATGGAGTATGCGTTCTCTTTGACAAACATAGAGACAACTAGTTCGTACGTGTAATGAGATAAATCCAATAGAACATGAGAATATCATATGTATATATAGATATAGACACCCCCGTACACATACGTAACGTATACGTTTCTATTTTATTATTTTAATGTAGCATTTTATTATTTTAATTGAATAACTTAATAAAAATTTTATCTTTTTTGTTATGAAAAACGAAGCAATGTTTGAAAATATTCGAAGATTTTTCTTTTTCTCTTACTTATTTTTTAACTATATAAATTTTATTCTTAATGTAAAAAAAAAAAAAAATACGAAATAAAA